>NC_063178.1:39693169-39906222 GCF_023159225.1 Perognathus longimembris pacificus
AATCGAGTAACCTCAGGCAGTCGCCAGCCAAGGATTCAGGGCAGACTCCGTGCCTCCACCTGTAATCTTGACCTGAAGCTGTGGTGGCACATGTCAAGCTCATCTGGGGCTGTAGGTGTTTGTGTGTGCTTACATAGGCTCATGTCCACACCCACATGCGTGCACATGTGCATTCTTCACCTACACTTGTGACTGTGCTTCTTTATCCAATGAGAGGCTGGAGAACCCATAATGGCTGGAACCCAGGCCTGAATGCGTTTGCATCGGTATCAGCTCCTTGTTTGTCTTTGGGGACCAGAAATCTAGGCATACCAAATACAATATGCTTTTCCTGTGTGAAGTACTGCTCTTTTTCACATCCTCTGTCTTCCTAGTCAGAAGGACTATTTTAATAGCATAGATAAGGCATGAGGCCTGCTCTAATAGCATAGCTAAGGCTTGAGGCCTACTCTAATGCTGTAGATAATAAGGCTTGTGGCCTAGTCTAATGGTGTAGATAAGGCTTGGTGCCTACTCTTATGGGGTAGATAAGGCTTGGGGCTTACTCTAATAACTATCTAATTAGATGAGGCTTGAGGGCTACTCTAATGGAATAACTAAGGCTTGAGGCCTACTCTAATAGCTAGCTGAGTAGATAAGATTTCTGGCCTACTCTAAAAGCATAGGTAAGGCTTGATGGCTACTCTAATAGCTATCTAAGTAGCTAAGGCTTGAGCTCTACTCTAATAGCATAGCTAAGGCTTGAGGCCTACTCTAGTGTAACTAGGTAGATAAGTCTAGAGCCCTACTCTAATGGCATAGCTAAGGCCTGAGAACATTACCTTTCCAAAATTTCAACTGCACCAAGTTTTGCTCTTCTACAAAATCTTACAATTTACCAATAATTTTCTTGTTCTCAAAAGTCATCTAGATTGTTATCTCAAATGTCCCTTGAGTAGAAATTCGGAAGCTGGCTTTGATAACTCTTTGGGGTTTATGAAATTGATATTTTGTTGTTGTTGCTTTGTCTATTTTTGTGGGTATGTGACAGTTCTAGGACTACAACTCAGGTCTGGGGAGCTGTCCCTAGCATTTTTGCTGAAGGCAAACACTGTACCACTTGAGCCACAGATCCATTTTGACTTTTTTTGTTGGTGAATTGGACTGTCCTACATGGGATGGTTTTGAACTGCATTCCTTGTTCTCAGCCTCTTGAGTAGGTTGTGGTGGTCTTTGCATCAGAAAAGCCATGATACCTGGGTCCTGGCAATCACCACCACCACGAATCGATAACTCTTAACCCTCTCTCCCCACTTCCGCCTAACCAGAATTCATCTTGGGGAAGAAGCAGGGAGATGCCATCTGAAAAATTAAAGCCATTAGCCTGGCACTGGTGGCTCACATCTATCATCCTAGCTACTCAGGAACCTGAGATGTGAGGATAGCTGTTCAAAGCCAGCAGGGCAAGAAAGTCCATGAGACTGTTGGCTCTAATAAACTACTCAGAAAAAGCCAGAAGTGGTGCTGTGGTTCAAAGTGGTAGAGTGCTGGCCTTGAGCAAAAGAAGCTCTGTCTTTGTCTACCTGTGAGTCTGTCTCCTTGTCTGTCTTCCTTTCTATGCCGGTGTCTCTGTGTCTCTCTGTATGTCTTCCAATGTATGTGTCTGCCTGTGTGTCTGTCTCCTCATCTGTCTGTCTCTGTGTTCTTCTATGTGTGCCTATCTGTTGCTGTGTGTTTGTGTGTCTCTGGGCCTCCTCTCTATGCCTACCTGTCTATGTGTCTGTCTTCCAATGTATGTGTGTGTCTGTCTGCCTGTGAGTCTGTCTCCTTGTCTGTATTCCTGTCTATTGTTCCTGTCTGTCTGTGTCTGTGTCTGTGTCTGTCTGTGGTCCAATGTATGTGTCTGCCTTTCTGTCTGTCTCCTCCCCTATCTATGTATCTGTCTGTGTGTTGGCCTGCCTGCCTGTCTGTGTGTCTCTGGGCTTCCTCTCTGCATCTGCCTGTCTGTGAGTCTCAATCTCTATGTCTGTCTGTCCACCTATGACTGTCTCTGTCTGTTTTTACCTGGGAGTCTGTCTTTCTGATTCCTTGTCTGTCTCCGGGTCTATGCCTGTGTCTGTCTGTCTTTGTGTCTGTCTTCCAATGTATGTGTCTATCTCTGTCTGCCTGTGAGTCTGTCTCCCTGTCTGTCTGTCTCTGTGTGTGTCTATGTGTCTGTCTCTCTGTCTCCTTGTCTGTCTCTGTCTTCCAATGTATGTGTCTGCCTGTCTGTCTTTCTGTATCTGTTTCTTTCAGTATGTCTGTCTGTCTCTGTGTGTCTGTCTGTCTCCCAGTGAATGTGTGTGTCTGTCTCTGTCTGTCTCTGTGTCTGTCTTCCAATGTGTGTGTCTGTCTGTCTTTCTGTGTGTCAGTCTACCTGTGAGACTGTCTCCTTGTCTATCTATCTGTCCCTGTGTCTGTCTGTGTGCCTCTGGGCCTCCTCTCTGCGCCTGCCTGTTTGTGAGTCTCTCTGCCGGTGTGTCTGTCTATCTGTCTGTCTGTCTTCCACTGTGTGTGTCTGTCTGTCTTTTCTATGTTGGTCTGTGAGTCTGTCTCCCTGTCTGTCTGTGTAGCTGCGAGTCTGTCTTTCTGTCTCTTGTCTATGTGTCTGTCTACCTGTGAGTCAGTCTGTCTATGCCTATATGTGTGTGTGTGTGTCTATGTGTAAGTCTCTGTGTCTGTCTTTCTCCATTTCTGTCTCTGTTTGTGTGTCTGTCTTCCAATGTATGCAGGTCTGTCTTTTCTCTCCATCTGTAAGTCTGTCTCCCTGTCTGTCTGTTTCTAGCTGTGAGTTTGTCTTTCTGTCTCCTTGTCTACCGGTGTGTCTCTGAGTCTGTCTGTGTATATGTCTATGTGTCTGTCTCTGTACCTGTGAGTCTATCTGTATCCTTGTCTTTCTCTCTGTTGCCAGACATTTCATGACACGATGATCTCAGAGGCTGGAGAAATAAATAGAAATAGAGGGGGAAAAAAAGGAAATGAGGACCACATTCAGCTGAGTTCTGGTTGTCTATTCTTCATGTTTTCCAAAGTCTTCCAGAACTTTACAACTCCTAAAAAATAAATAAAAAATAATGTCACAATATTAAAATCAATTATCAATAAATAAAAATATTATAAATGATAAACACTGTAGATGATGAATACTATAAATCATAAGTGAATCATAAATAAGTGTTATAATAAATAAGCTATAAATAAATACAAACATGTAAATAAAAATAAATATTATAAACAGTAAACACTGTAAATAATAAATACTATAAATCATAAATGATAAATAAGTATTATAAGTTATAAATAAATAAATACGAATATAAATGAAATATGAATCAGTAAACTCTAATAAGCAATAAGTGATAAATATTATAAATGATAAACACTTTAAATGATAATTACTATAAATTACAAGTAAATAAAAAATGGCATAATAAATAACAAATATTATGAATAATAAGTATTATAAACGGTAAGCACTGTAAATGAAAAATAATATAAATCTTAAGTAACTGATAAATGTTATAATAAATAAGTTATAAATTAATAAATACGAATGTAAATAGGATAGCAGTCAATAAACAATACAACAGGGCAGTCTCCCTCAGAATGTACATATGCCAGGCCACGCCCCCTGACGCCAGGCCACGCCCCCACATTGCCACGCATGCAAAGCCACACCCCTGAGGAGCCAACAGATTCCATGCTGATGAGGAGCAAGGGAAAACCAGGCCACGCCCTCAACAAGCACAGGGAGGCCAAGCCATGCCCACCAAAAGCACAGGATAGCAGGACACGCCGCTGGACGTCAGACCATGCCCATGGAACCAGGCCATGCTCCTGACAAGCACAGGGATGCCAGGCCACGCCCCCAACGACACACTCACCATATCTGCCAGGCCAAGCCCCAGTGACACCATTTCCACCACCCAGGCCACAACCCCAAAGCCTCACTCCTGCCAGGCCACTCCCCCTAGGCTTCACCTCCAACTAGGCCACGCCCCCAAGCCCTCATACCAGCCAGGCCACGCCCCCAGCATCACAGCCCCCTCACTCCATTCAGGTCGTGGCCCCAAGGGCCTCCCCTTGTAGGCCATACCCCCAAGGTCTCACCTCTGTCCAGGCCAAGCGCCCTACATCCCACTTCCTACCAGGCCATGACCCCTAGGCTCAGGCAGGCCAGGCCACCCATTCCGCCAATGGCAGTCCAGCTCCATGGCCATGCCCACCACGACACCACGCCAGGCAGACTACGCCCCCAGCACCTCCATTCCCGTTAAGCCTGGCCCACCACGTCACAATGATGCCCCCCGGCCCTGCCACCAGCATCATTTCCCCTAGGCCCTGCCCCCAAGTCGTTAATGCCCACTAGACCCTGCCTGCCATGTCAGGCTGTCCCTTGGGGCTTGGCCCCGAGCCTCACTTCCCCTAGGCCCTACCTCTGAGTCGCGAATACCCGCGGACCCCACCCACAAAATCACAACGATGTCCACCAGGCCTTGCCCCCATTCCGATGTCCTGTCCCTCGGCCACGCCCTCAAGCGCTTCGCCACCCCCTAGGCCCCGCGCATCCTCCTGCCCCGGCTCCCCCACGCACTCAAAGGCTGCTGGGCTTCCTGGCTTGTCGGCCCCACTGCTTAAAGGCCCCAGCCTGGGCGCCCACCTCCAGGTAACTGGGGATAGGAAGGGGGTGTCGTCATGGCAGCAGCATAGTCCACTTCCTCTGTGGAACCCTATGCCGCCAGCTGCCACTGCACCCACAGCTCCAGCTGCTTCACTTCCGGGCTGTGTCGCCACAGCCAACATTGCCCCGCTTGTGGCGTCCTCAGGCGGTGACCACCCTGCTCCCTGCCAGCCTGCTGTGCATGAGGCAGCAGGTCAGGGCACGCCACACAGCCAAGGAGGCCTCACTGCACGTGCCCAGCAGGAGTGGAACGAGTTTCACCGCCGACCACCGCGTGGGGAGCTTCTGGGCGCCAGTGCTCATGTGCATCAGCCTACACCACATAGCAGGGAGCAACCAGGTGTTAGTGCGCCATGGCAGGATGCACTGCCAAGCCGGGAGCCTCCGGATGCCACTGCGTGCGGGCAGCATGCTGGACCACCCAGTGGGAAGCGACCAGGCAAACTATTTGTGCGCAGCAGGCTGACCTGCCAAGCAGAGAGGGATGGGGCGCTATTGCAAGTGCGCAGCAGGTTGAACTGCTGGACAGAGACCAGATGCTTCAGCGCATGCACAGCAGGCTGGCCTGCCTAGCGGGGAGCCTCTAGGCGCCAGTGGGCATGTGCAATAGGCTGCACCACTAGAGGAGGGATAACCAGGCACCGCTACGGTTGCACGGAATGGCGGTGCAGGGAGCAATGCGTCACTGCTGCACATGTGCAGCAGGCTGGACCGCTGGGCAGGGCCAAGGAAGCAAATGTGCTTGTGCCCATTTGGCAGGACCACAGAGCTGTGAGGCACCAGTGCGCATGCGCAATGTGGCATGCGAAATGGGGGGGAGAATGGATTACCCACAAGTCCGGATGGTGATGTCATCGTCCTCCATCCTGTGGTTCATCCTTTCTACGCAATTCATAAGGGTAATTATTCATAATTATGATTTATAATCAATAATTTATTTATAATTATATAATTTATATGTAATGTATGTTTATAATTATATAATATATCATAATTATTCACAGTCATTATAATTATTAATGTATAATTAGTTATAATTTATATAATTTATTATTACTGTAATTATTTATAATTTGTGTATAATTTATGATTGTAATTATTTATAATCAATATATAATGTAGGATTTTAATTATTTATAATTTATCTATAACATAACTGTAATTATTTGTCATCATAATGATTATTCATTATGATCAGTTATAATTTGCATATAATTTTAATGGGTATAATCATAATTATTCATCATTGATACAAAATTTATGTTGATCATTATTTATGGTGTGTATATAATTTATGATTATCATTATGATGTGTACACATTGTACAATTATGTTTATGTATAATTTTAATGTGATTTAGAATCATTTATAATTATTAATAAAGTACAAATTATACATAATTTATAATCATATTTATAATTTTTAATATAATGATTTACAGTGTATAATATATCCTTGTAATGATTTATAGTTATAATTATTAAGAATGTATAATATATAATTATTTGTAACTTATATATAATTTATAATTATTTATTGTTATTCTAAGTATAATTTATTAGTAATGTATAATTAAAATTATGTATACTTTACTTTGATTTGTAAGTATGATTATTTATATTAAAAATTATAATTATAATTTATATAATTTATTATTACAATTTATAAATTCATGTAATTTAGAAATATAATTCCTTAAAATTATTATAATTATTCATATTTTATAATTATCTATTATTATCAATACTAATAATTTATAATTATTATAATTATTTACAATTTGTATGTAACATAATTATTATAAATAGAACTATTTATAATTTATTTATAATTTATAATTGTTATAATTATGTATAATGTATATATGTTATTATAATTTTCCTATATATATTAGTATAATTATTATGCCCAGTGGTTGATGACGCATCATTGTTCAGTATTATTTATTTTTATTTTTAATTATGCATATCATATGATGTACATCATCTATTATTCATTATATAGATCTATTCTGTCTTACTTTGCACGTGGTTTATTATGTATTTATATACATCTTACTTTCATATATATTTATATGTAATACCTCTTATTTGTTCATTATTTCATATCTATTACATATATAATCATATGTAATTAATTCCTGTTATTTTATACCTATTACGTATATATCTCACATTGTATATGTATGACTATAAATGATAGATATATAATTCACGATTATTACAACTATTTGTAATTTACATATAATTTATAATTCTATTTATAATTTTAATGTAATTTAGAATTATTACATTGTTATTATTATTATTGCATAACATGTCTCCTTTCTTTTTGTTTCCTCTTTTCTACATTTTTCCCTCATTGAGTCAGTCTTCAAACCCTAGGGGTGTCCATTTCCCACCGTTTGCATTGATCTATTGACTGGATTCAGATATCAATACCCACGGACAAGAGGGTTTTCTATCTCCCTCTTGATTGGAATTTATGTTGCAATTATTGATGAAAACCAAGATGATTGAGATTATAATCTCCACACAGGATGATGGATGGAAATTAACATTCATTTTCATTTTAATTTAAGTTCTGTCCCTCAGGAAATATTGGAAAAAATATGGTTAGGGAAAAAAATATAAAATCCATATGTCCACAAGAATCAATCCCTATAAATAAATAAAATAAACAAGTAATGCAATCTTCAGATGGTGGCCCTACAGCAACCTCAAAGCTGAAGGAGCAGGAAGCACAGACTGTAAGTAAGACTCTGCAGTGGCCTTGTGGAGCTGTGCTTCTTTCTCCGTGTCAGAGGCAGAATTCAGGCTTCTTAGACCCTGCTATTCCAACCTACTCGAGTTTGGAATGAAAAAGCAGGGTCAACCAATAATAACTAACAGGAAATGCAAACAGGAAGCAAAAAGAACCAACTGATTTCATCCTAATTTTTTATTTTGGAATTTCTCTGAAAGACACTCTCAAAACTAAACATGAGGACTGATAAGTCGTCTGTTTAGACTCATCCTTTATTTAAAACATTGAAAAAGGCTAGAGATTAGGCATTCCAAATCAGGGGTCTCTGCTCCTAAGCAGACATTCTAAAAAAGCCTCACTTCCAGATATAAAAAGGCCACTGTATAATTTATTAGGAGAACTTTCAAAAGCTCTGATTACTTTGTAACCACAAGGGGGAAACAAAATTACAAGCATCCTGATAAGCTCCAATGCTGCACGTGGCACTTGTGAATATGTAGGAGCTACACAGTCTTAGCTCCTCCACTCTTCTGCCTCCTCCTTTGCAGCATGCCATGAAGGAGGATTCAAATTCCCTGACATTCATTCTTCTTGCTCCCCTTCAAATGTGCAATTCCATTTCCCTAAATAATGGGAGCGAAAGAGCCAATAAAAACTCAAAACAACCTCAACAAAAAATTAGCTAACAGGTTCCAGAAACCGATCAAGAAAATCATACATCACGATCAAGTAGGCTTCATCCCACAGACACAAGGGTGGTTCCGCATCTGCAAATCAATAAATGTAATTCACCACAACAACAAAGCTAAGACCAAGAACCACATCGTCATCTCAGCCAATGCCCAAAAAGCCCTTGACAAAATATAACACCCATACATATTAAAAGCCCTGGAGAGAACAGGAATAGAGGGAACATTCATTAAAACAATAAAAACCATATACAACAGACCAACTTCTAATACCATATTAAATGAGGAGAAACAAATACCATTTCCCCTGAGCTCGGGAACAAGACAAGGAAGCGACTCTCCCCGCATCTATTCAACAAAGTGCTGAACTCCCTAGCCATAGCAAGAAGGCAAGAGGAGGACATCAAAGGGATCCACATTGGCAAAGAAGAAATCAAACTATCCCTATTCACAGATGACATGATCTTAAATCTGAAGGACCAAAAAAAAAAAAAAAAAAAATCAGTCCCCAAACTCCTAGACCTAATAAGCCATCTGGACAAAGTAGCAGGACACAAAATCAACCCACAAAGATCAGCAGCTGTTCTCTACACCAGCAATGTACAAACAGAAAAGGAAATTATGAAAATAATAGCATTTACAATAGCTAAAAAAGAACAAAGTCCCTAAGGATTAACCTAACTAAAGACGTGAATGACCTATTTAATGAGATCTATAAAAATCTAAAAAGGGAAATCAAAGAGGACACATGAGATGGAAAGACCTCCCATGCTCATGGGTAGGCAGAATCAATGTAGTGAAAATGGCCATACTGCCCAAAATGTTATAAAAATTCAATGCAATCCCCATCAAGGTCCCTGCTACATTCTTCACTGAAATAGAGAAAGCAACCCATAAATTCATATGGAACAGCAGAAGACCGAAAATAGCCAAAGCCATTCTAGGCAAAAGAAGCAGTGCAGGAGGTATCACAATACCAGATTTCAAGCTCTATTGTAGAGACATCATAACAAAAACAGCCTGGTATTGCCATAAAAACAGACTGAAGACCAATGGAATAGAAGAGAAGACCCAGAAATAAAGCCACACTCTTAAAGTTAGCTGATATTTGACAAAGGAGCTAAAGACAATGGGAAAACATAGCCTCTTCAACTACTGGTACTGGGAAAACTTGGCAACCACATGCAGAAACTCAAAGTAGCCCCTAGCCTATCACCATGCACCAAGATTAACTCAAAATGGATCAAGGACCACAACACCAGACCTGAATCTTTGAAACTAGTGAAGGAGAGTAGGAAAGATGCTAGAACTTGAAGGCACAGGAAGGAACTTCCTGAATAGAGTCTCAGGGGCACAACAGATAGGGGAGAGACTCAACAAATGGGACTACTACAAAAAAAGATATGCACAGCTAAAGACATAGCCACCAAACTAGAAAGACAGCCAGCCATATGGGAACGATTCTTCACCAGCAGAGCAACAAAGGTCTGATATCCATCATCTACAGAGAACTCATAAAAATAACCCTCTCCAAACCCAGTAAATAAATTATTAAATGGGAAAAAAAGCTAAAGAGAGACTACACAGAAGAAGAGATAAAAACAGCAAAGAAACGTATGAGGAAATGTTCAACATCCCTGGCAGTAAAGGAAATGCAAATAAAAACAACCCTGAGATACCACCTCACTCCAGTTAGAATGCCCTATACTCTGAACTCAGGCAACAACAAATGCTGGAGGGTATGCAAGGAAAGAGAAACCCTTCTCCACTGTTGGTGGGAGTGCAAATTAGTACAACCACTTTGGAGAACAGTATGGAGGTTCCTCGAAAAGCTCAACATAGACCTACCCTATGACCCAGCCATACCACTCCAAGGAATGTATCCAAAACAACAGGTCTCAGGATATGAAAAGGACATCTACACATCCTTGTTTCTCACTGCACAATTCACAATAGCCAAAATGTGGAAACAACCCAGATGCCCCTCTGCAGATGAATGGATCCAAAAATGTGGTACCTATACACAATGGAATACTTCATAGCTCTTAGAAACGATAACATATTGGTATTGACAGGGAAATGGTCAGAACTTGAAAAGTAATGTTGAGTGAGAGAAGCCTAGAACACACAGAACAAAGGGGCTTGGTCTCCTTGATATATGACTGTTAAGGTGGGGGTAGGGGGACAATAGAGACCAGGTCTGTGAAACAAAAAACTTCTTGTCAAATGGTATTTACCACAGGTGTGGGTCAGCGACCTTACATTATGTATCTAAAACCAAACAAGTACTAAACATAAAAAGGTCTAAAATAGACCTCTCAGTGGATCGCAATAGCTCAGAAGCTACATATGTATGATCATATAAGACAAGGATAAGCAAACTCTATTGTTAACGTTAGATTTAAAGTTCTATGTGAATTTCCTTTGGCATATGCCACAAGGCTACTGTATATGATTTTGGTACACTGGGTATTGTATATATGCCTACCTGATCTAGGGAAGGGAAAGAAAAACAAGTGTGTAAGATATCACAAGAAATGTTCACACTGCCCTATTATGTAACTGTACCCTTTTGCACAATAACTTGTCAACAAAATTTAATAAACAATTAAATAAATAAATAAAACAGAAGGCCTTACCTGTGCAGGGGAAGGCAATGTCCCTTTTGTGTTTCCCATTGCTTATACTTCTGTTTGATGAAGAAGCATCTCATGGAGAGACTGGGTCACAAAATACCCAGCATTGTATATATTTTAACTGTTTTCAGATACAGTAACATCAAGGAGGCTTCATCAGGACAGTTCTCCCACATTATGCAGTCAGACTCAGAATCTGAGCAATTAAGAGAGAGAAACCACTGCCACGCAAGGAAAAAGTCTTCTAGGTATGTGGAAGGGTTCACTGCCATGACAAAATCTGTGAATCCAGAAGCATCTGGGTGGTGTGAAAAAAATGAAAGGTACGTGGCTTGAACCTCCCATGAAAAGTATCCTCCTGATGGACAAATACCACTGTGAGTTCATGATCCAAACTTTGCCTTTTATTAAAAACTACTCATTGCACATTAAATTTACCAGGGATTCATTATCACCATATATTATGAGGACATTGGCTGAAGATTAAATAATCTGGTTATACAGTGCCATGACTTGAAATGTTAGGCCATAGTTTTGGATGTCTAAATCAAGGGATACACAAACTCTGTTCTCAGCCATCTCTTTTTTCAATTCATGAAGAATCCACAAGCCATTCAAGTCTTGTCGTGTTCACCATTGCACCCAGTTCCAGCTGAAGTGAAGCAGTAAGGAGACCATAGTAGTGGCTAGTGATGTGTCCTTTGAGGGCATCTGATAAAGAGCAGGAAACTTGTGGTTACTCAGGACATGATCCAAAGGCCCAAAGGTAAGCTTAAGGGAATGAAAATTGTATGCTCCATGAATGAGAAGATTTCTATTCATCACAATTTCAGCCATAAAGTATATTAAATAACTCATTGAATGAAGTGACAGTATTATCTTCCAGTTTTTGAAATATTAAAAAATTAATATACATATGACATATCAATTGTCATTAAATTGTCTCTAGATCTTTGTCACTATTTCCATCAAATCCTTCCTCCTATAACAATCCCACACATATATTCTTTGCTCCATTTTCACATATGTACCTTGAATATTATGTTGTATTTTCCCACCCATATATTTCCTATTCATCTGCTCCTTTGCACATTCCCTTAACACCTACCCCCCACTCAGACAATATATGCTATATTTGTCTGGTGTTCATTTTTATGAACTGATTGTTAGTTTATTACATAGGTGATAGCATGGAATTCCACCCCCTATGTGTACCATACTTCATAGATTTATCACATACATATATGCAAATATATGCGAGTGTGTGCTCTAGATTTATATCCTATTTAGATGTAATATTTATAGAGGAGAGAATGAAAGCCTCCTTTTTCTTTCAGAGACTGACTTCCTTCATTCAATATATCTTGCACTTGGCAGCAGGTACGTGTGTGTGTCTACATGAGTGTGCCTGTGTGTGTGTGTGTGTGTGTGTGATATCATACGAGTATTAACTCTCAGAGCCCCATGCACTTCCTTGGCTTTTTTCCTCAAACGTTGAACCACAGGATTACAGGTGTGAGACACCAACACCCAGCTCAGCATACCTTTACACTTTCCATCTTTACATTTTCCATCTCCTGATTTTTTTACAAAAAAATTATTGATAATTTTGAAAACTCCAAATAACCTCCTTTTCTGTCCTTAATTTCTGACCCTTTTCCAGATGATGGGAAGCCCATTTTCTTGTATACCCACTCTTTGATATCACAAAACTTGATAGGACCACAAATGCAGTGTCTTATTCTCATTCTCTTTCAACACTTGAAATAGCACTAAATCAGACATTTTAAAATATCCCCCCTCATACTCCGCCCACACTCACCATTGGAAATCTGTAGGGGTCCAGCAATGAGCCCATCTGGGCAGTTGTTAATCCCCATGGTCCTGTAAGTGCTGCTATAGACTTGCTGCTGCTCCTACAAGAGTAGTTAGGAACTGTAGTTCCCAAAAATTGTAATGAAGGGGTTTTAAAATGTTGTTGAGAACCTAAATTCAGCATTAGAGGTATTAAATCTCAGAGGCAAGTTACGTAAAAAATCAGGAGTTTTGTTGATCTTTTCAATAGCAAAAGTCAAGGCCAAAACAAACTGGTAGATCTTGAAGGTAAACCTGTGTAATGAGCCCGGAAATTTCAAAGTATTTCAAAACTTATTAATTTGCTGGACTGAATCCTTGCTTCTCTGACAAGGAATATGTTAAAAAAAAATTACCCCCATTTGTGATCGAAGGTGTATGTAGTGTATTAAGCTTGCATGTAAGATTATATAAGGATATGAAGGTAATTTGCTACGAATGAGATTCAGAAACTTACTTGTGCCAATAACCAGAGTTTGTTTATTCCCTGCTACCTCAGACACTACAGCAAAATCCTCTTGTCCATTACAGATGGTATAGGCTTTCATGAGACAACAAATATATATTTTTGCACAGCAGCTAATTCATTTTTCATTTATTTTATGATTTTTTAATTTTATTGTGGGGTGGATACAAAGAGGGTTTACAGTCACCTGCTTCAGGTAATGAATAATGAGTACAATTCTTTTTAACCATGTCTTCTCTTCTGTCATTCTTTCGTTATTTTTTCCCTCCTGTCCCCTCCCACAGGATATAACAGTTCATTTTCCACATAGTGTCTAGTGAGTAGCATTGTTATAGTTTATCAACCTTCTTTGACTTTTTTTGTAAACTCAATGCCCCCCCATACAACCAAATAAGTATAAAGGAAAAGAAAATGAAAACAGCAACAATGACAACTAAAAATGTCTCTTGTCTCCTTTTCTTGGAGTTCAATCCATAGATTATTATTTTATATGATCATCTACACATAGCTATTATTCCATTGTTAACCATTCTTCTGCACATGTGCCTTTGGCCTCAGTGTGTAACTGTCTAGAGTCCTATATAATTACCAGAGAAACCAAACATTCTGTTGTCTTTATCTTAGAGTAATGAGCTCCAACTGTGTGAAAAACATTGTGTTTTAAGTCAGAGTTTATGTCATGTGGTTATGTGGCAGGCCAGACTAACTAAAAAATCTTCAATTGAAGAGAATATTTCAGAAGCATAGGGTAATTAAAGCAAGATTCTATAGCAAGGTCTGCTCACAGACCCAACATATTGAACAGCTCTTCCTGCAACATCAACCAGAATAAGAGCTCAAATATCAGATGAGGAAATTTTATTTTCTTTTTAAATTTAATTTTATTTTAAAGGTGATATACAAATAAGTTACAGTTAAATATGTAAGGTCATGAGTAAATTTCTTGTCAAATTTGTTACCCCTTCTTTCATTTTTCTCCCTCTTTCCCTCCCCCTTAGCCTTCCTCCCCAAGTTGTGCAGTTCATTTGCAACATATTGTCTTCTTCCTGGGAATCTGGCTTAGTGGTAGAGGGCTTGCCTAGCATGCATGAAGCCCTGGGTTTGATTCCTCAATACCACATACACAGAAAAAGCCAGAAGTGGCACATGTGGTAGAGTGTGATTCATGAGGAAAAGAAACACAAGCACAGTGTGCAGGCCCTGAGTTCAAGTCCCAGGACTGGCAAAAATTGGAATTTTATTTTTATTTATATAATAAAACAAAAGGATTGCATCAGGCCTTGAGTACCTTTATGGAGAGTGGCACCTCCAACAGGGGTGATGAGGAGAGAATTTTATGTAAGCTTTACATTGAAATTCCAGTTCCAAGGCCAACATCATAAAATGTAGTGATTACTACTATCTTTTGAACATATTTGAATTGAGAAACTGGAAAGAAGGGAACACAGGGGATGATAGAGGATGAAAGTAATTTTGTTTCTCTCTGCCATGTCTGTGAGTGTAATGGTGTGTGTGTGTGTGTGCGGGCGCGCATGTGCATATGTGTGTGTACACACACATTCTGAAGAAATTCATATGAATTCAACAAGTCGTTATTCAAAAAGCATGGAGGCAAGCTGGAACTCCAAATGAGAGACAAAGTGGTTCAAAAAAAGTATTTGTATGCATGAAATTTCACAATGGAAGCCTATCATGTTAGTTATGTCTTCTAAAGCAAAGAAAAAAGTGAGCTTGAAGAAAATCTAAGTGAACATACACAAACTAAGCAGTAACCTGAAAGTAACAATGAATATATATTGAAAACGTTTTGCCAACGTTGGCAACAATGTTTTAAAAAACAAATATTAACATTTGAGAGATTCAGGAGATGTTTATGAAAGCCAAAACATATAAATGCTTGTTCTTATATGCAGTGACAGAATTTAAAGTTCCTAATGTAGATAGGAATGCAAACAAGATATCTAAGGCAAAACAATAATTGCCTAAGGCAATTTATATATATGTATACATATATATTGCCTACATATATATGTACATATATGTACAACAAGTTATTTCCAGACAAGCACAATTAAGAGACTATATTTCACCAGACTTGTTCTACAAGAAATATTCAGGCCAAAAGGAAGAACTAATGAACTGGAAAAATATACACGAATGTATAAAACTTACCCATTAGAATATGTACATAAGGGGGCTGAGAATGTTCTAAGCATGAAAATGTGTTAGCAAACCAATACACAATTCTTATGCAGAAGGAAAATTAAAATAACTTTGTGTCATAATTACTGTAGAACAATGTAAAATTAGATCTCCAATACTAAAAATGGTGGGAGGAATACAATGCAGTTGCAATTTGTATTTGATTTTAATATTTAATTTAAATATTTAAATATTTCATTATACAGATCAGTACATTTACTGGATTGTGATCTATTACTTGTGTAAGTGTTTGTCTCTTTTTCTATCATCCGTATTATTATCCTAGGTTAATGTAATTATCCCAAAATAGCTTTCTCCTTAATTATGAGAACATCTGTAATAGAGAAATTAATACTCATAATTCAGAAATAAAAATACATTACTATTAGACTCAATAACCACGGAGGTTCCAAAAAGTAGAGAAAGAGTGGAAGAAGCGTCAATAAATCTGGAGAACAAATTACATAATGGTAATAATGAAACCTGATGTCAACAATGACTGGAAGTGGAAATGCAGAAAATGCTACCTGTGAGAAGTAGAATGGCTGAATGAACAAAAACTCAGAGCCAAATGATAGGTTGATTCCAAGATACTTCAACACCAGAGGTCCTCAATGATCCCAAGAAAGGTGTGGCATAGGCTGTTCAGGCCAATAAAAGCCAAAAGAAAACAGGAGATTTTGCAGTATGTCACACACGTAGACTTCAATGAAAGAAATGAAAAGTAGAAAATTTGTTATGCAATGATAGAAGGTATCAAATCTACAAGAGGAAATAGTAACTCAGAATATATATTTACACACTGTCCAAACACTGAACTTTATTTTTTTTTTGCTATGCAAAGCTGAATTCCTTTATTTTTTTTAAAAATTATGGTAAAGGTGATATACAGAAGGGTTACAGTCACATAAGTCAGGCATTGAATATATTTCTTTTTGAATAGTGTCACCCTCTCATTTCCTCCCAGTTTTTTCCCTCCTGGCCCCTCTCCCTCCTGTCCTTTATTCTTTACATATAGTAAGAGACCCCTGTCTGGTGTCATCTTGGGGCCATCTTATTCCTTAATTTCCTCCAATGCTTAATTCTTCTTCAATAGTGTGATGATCTTTTTCTGTCTTTGTTATGTTTCTCAATTTCATTCATGAGCATATTCCATTCCCAAAGTCTCTTCAATGAACCCAGTAAGAATTCCTTGCCATTTCCCCATAAGCCCCCATGCCCCTCAGTTTCTAGTGTTTGTTTGTCTTTTAAAAAATTTTTTTGATTGTCAAACTGATGTACAGAGAGATTACAGTTTCATATATTAGGCATTGGATACATTTCTTGTACTGTTTGTTACCTCCTGCCTCCTTCCCCCTTCCCCCTTGTTTGTCTTTCTTTTCATAACTATTTGGATGTCTATTCACAGGCATCACTATTACCTCAATTGGAGTTTGCTGCAGTGAGCTGGGCCTCTGGGGGGCATTATAGCTCATGTTGGTTCCATCACTCATTCCCTAGTGGAGCAACAGTGTGGCAGTGCATACAAGGGTGACCCACTCTGCTTCTGCTTCTGCCCTTACAGCTATGTTCCCTTTCTTTCTCTGAGCCTCTATTTTCCCCCTCTGTGAAAATGAAGGGTTGGCTCTAGTGATGTTCAGGGCTAGCTAACCTCTGCCAGGGATCTGATTTCCCTATGGACTGTACAGTGTTCCCTATTTATATCTCCCTTCCTTCTTTACCTGGCGGTATTAATATGTGATTTAGTTGTCGCAGAGGTTCAGCCATTTTTCTCTCCACCATTTCCTGAATTTTCTCCCCTTGCCATTTTTACTTATGGGAGAAATAACCTGCTGGTCATGTAAGAACCACAGGTGGGTGGGCAGTACTTGGACCAGTGGAGAGTGTTGCCTGCCCAGGATGCTGACCTGGCTTCTGTCTCACACCTGCCTGTATGGCAGGAGCTGGAAATTATCATCATAGAGATGAGGCTTTATTCAGGAGCTAATAGTTGAAAGGCCAGAGCTGTATTTTTCTGTCTCACTGTTTTGTTTATTTCTCTCTTCTTTAAGTTTTTATTATAAAACTGATGTACAGAGAGGTTACAGTTTTATACGTTAGGCATTGGATACATTTCTTGTACTGTTTGTTACCTTGTCCCTCATACCCCCCTACCCCTCCCCCTTACCCTTTCCCCTCCTGAGGTGTTCAGTTCACTTACACCAAACAGTTTTGCAAGTATTGCAAATCCAGCAGTAATAATCAATAAAATAAAGAGGGTAGTCTACAAAAACAAAAGCTCAGGGACATTTCCCAAGCCTCGGGTTCCCAAGACAAGCATGATAGAAAGAAAGATAAGCAAACATATATATCTCCTATAACAGGGAAAAGATAAATTGTTATCCAATCCACCTTTGCTCTTGATGGTGGCCAGCAACCTCGGGCTACAATTATCACACCAGCAATTGAAAAATAGTACAAATGATAGAAGCAATGATATTTTCTTGCGCAACAGGAAGCAAATAGACTGCTAGAATTTCTTGAAATTACTCATAGCCATTTTTCTTTTCTCTGCTTTTTTTCTCTCTTATGTTGTACAGTCATTAATTAGTGATGCTCTCTAGTGCAGATCAAAAGCCAAGGACACGTATGTGCATAAGAAAAGTAGATCTTGTTTTGTGCAGATGAAATTGTTCTGTAGGGGTCATTGATACTGCATGAAAACACTTGGATTTTGGGGTGTATATCTGGCATGAAATAATGATACAGTGCCTAGTTTGAAACTGTAACTACATGCCTACACAAAGGGAGAGAGGAGAGACAGAGAGCCTGACACAGAAAGAGAGATGGAATGTGTGTGAGCATGTGCACCTGTGTGTTATGGTTTGAAACCAAGAGTCTGAATTCATTGTCCTCAAAGTTTTCTGCTAAAGGTTAGCACTCTGTCACATGAGACACACCTACTGTTCAAAATTCTGAGTGATTAATTGGTGATAAAATTCTCATGTATTTTCATGCCTGGGCTGGCTTCACATCTCAATCTTCAGCTATCAGCTTCCTGAGTAGTTAGATTTACAGCCATAAACCACTAGAGTGGAAGAAGCATTTTATCATTGTCCTCAAATTATAAGAGTAACCAAAGAAATCTTCTCAGACCAATGGGTTGTGAGGTAGGAAATGTGTTTGAAGCCTTTTAGTTCTGTACTCTTTCTACTAAGGTTGTTTGTCATAACATCACTTCATCCATGGTGACAGCTGTGATGGTGAAGATTCAGGGACATGGATATAAAGTGCAGAGCTTAACAGACATGGAAAGGAAAAGCTATGTGAAAGGAAACCAGATTCCTATCTGATTCGCACGCAGGAAATTACTCAACAAGAGTTACAGGATAAAATAATTAAACTGAGCTCTTTCCTATGACGGATGGGAGGTTAGGTTAAAGAAGACAGACAGCATTTCTTTATGCATCTAGTTCCTTCAGCTGTTGCCCATCCTGAGAACGAAAGAGGAAATGGAAATACAACACTGTGTTACTTACAGCGTGTTCTCTTCATATTTGGAAGGATCGCTGTTACTGTGATCTGTTCCTAAGGTGTAGAGCGGGAAAAACCCAGCAATCATCATATCGCCATCCATGAGTGCTCCCTACTTCATCTTGGAAAAGCAGCGAGAGCCGGCCAAGGACCTGACAAGGAGGGGGAGGTGGAGAAGATGGAACGGGAAAATGAAAGGGCACATCCCTGAAGCATCTGCCAACGTGAAATTCTCTCTGGAAGTGAGGCCCACAGTGTCTGGTATGTATATTCGTATATTTGTATAGGTGTACATGTAATTTTTATTGACAGAGATATACACTGTTGTCCATCTTTCATTGTAGCTTCTAGTGAATACCCAGGAACAATGTGTAAAGTGCTTCCCTGGGGCTCTGCATCTGAGGCCTTGCATCCAAGAAAAAAAATATTTTTTGGAAAACATGCCATTCTCCTTCTTCATCGCAGCTACTATGATTTCCTCTAAGATCACAGATAGTGAGGCTTGGGATGAAGTTATTTTTGATATATTTTATTCTACATCTGTGCCCAGAAACTTTTTGCATGAAAGCTATTTGGGATGAAGCAACTGGATTGCATCAGATGGTGCATGGAAATGGCCAGAATACAATCTGTGCCAATGAGATATCAACCAAAATTATTAGTACATTGTATCCACAGCGTCAGTTCACACACTCAAAGTCCATTACATCCATCAGATATTACTAGTTGATTCAAGCAGGTTTCAGTAGGAATTCTATGTACACAGCCCTCCAAAAATGCACCCGGTTACTATTGCCCGAGGAAGCAGCAATGCTGCCATTTATCTTCAAAAAGTCAAGGCCAATGCCAAAAATGAGTTGTTTGTTTTCATCCTGAACTTTTACCTTCCAACAGGTCATTTTTTCTAAACTTTCTAACATAGAAAAGATTACTTTCCTGATACACTTCTCTGAGAACATAATTGATGAAATTATTCTTAATTCTATGTTTTCCTCTTGTCAAAATATATTAAACCCAAATTGCATAGAGAGACTTTAGTCATCCTGGAGAAGACAGGTACATCAAGGCAGTGAACACACTCTGTGCATACCTGCAATGTTGGTTGTACATTATGTTACACTCGCCCAAAACCATGCTGTGGCTATCACAAAAACATGAAGGACTTAACAGTACAAGAAATTTTAAAATGAAGAATGTAAAAAAAAAAAAAAAACCTTTCTAATGAGATTGATACTGGTCTACTATACCTGTATATTCATTGCATTATACAAGATTCTATCACTGAATTTAAAATTTCTTGGTAGCATATGTGCAGAGGTCTTATTGAGACATGTACATGTATGTATGCAATGGGCCTCAGCCTCACAAGGTAATGACTGTGATTAATACCATAAATATTTTCATAGTTTTTTGTGGAATATACATACAAATTTCCATAATGGATGAAATTAAATTCCCATGATTCGTGTGTAAGTATGCTCTTTCTTCATTCTTGGCAGCATTTGTTACTAGATAGTAAACTAGACATTGTCACTGGAGTGAGATAAAATTCAGTGTCATTTGGCTTTGCATTTTCCTTATCCCAAAGATGTTTAGTATATTTTTGTATACTTTTGTGAGCCATGTATACTTCTGATTTTGAGAAATGTCTTTAAGTTTAATTTCCAATTAGTCAGTTGCCCATTTTATTCCTTAGGAGTTTGTTTCTGTGCTTCCAGCATATTCTGGTTATGAAACCCTTACCATGTGTTTAATATGCAAAATCTGTAGGCCATATATTGTCTGTTGGCTCTTTACTTCATGTGACAAAGGTTTTAGTTTGATATAATCCCCTTTGCCAATTCTTCCTTTTATTTGCTGCTGTACAAAATTTTTCATTGTAGTTGTTCTTTGTCCTGTAGTGCTTTATCTTAAGCTTTAGCTCTTTAATATTTGGGGGCTAGAAAAACAAGGTAAAAAAAAAAAAAGACGGTCATTTGCAGCTTAAGCCTTCCTGGACATAGTATTTAGGAGAAGAGAGGTGCAAGTACGATCACAGAGAAAGAAACTCTGTGAGTGGAGCCATTCAATGAGCACATTCCTTGGCCTCCTGTGGGACCTTTGCAGCCAGAAGGAACGTAGCTCACTCATAAGCCATAAGAGCCTCTGCAGCTAGCCTTTGCTTCCAGGACGCTGAGAAAAGCCCTTCAGTGGATGAATAAACAAAGAAAATGTAGCATATGTACACAATGGAATTCTACACTTCCATCACAAAAAAAGATATTGTACCATTTGGGAGGAAATGGGAGGACTTTGAAAAAATATATATTAAGCAAAGTAAGCCAGACCCAAGTAAATCCCAGGTTTCATAGCTTTCCTCATTTGTTGTAACTACACTATGCCTGTAAATTTATAATTAAAAACACTCGATGGTAAAAGTCAAAAAAATTCACTTCAACATGATAAACAATACAGGATTTTAGATAAGAGGACGACAAAGGTTCAATTGCTATGTGCATGAGATAAAGAAGACTTATTCATGAAGAGAGTACCAGATTCCTTCTGGAAGGAACAGCCTTAACCTATAAACAGAGAAGTATTCTGAAAGAAGGAGAGACTCTAGCCAGACACAAGATTATCTGTGAAGGAGCTGGTTTTCCTTACACATTACATAAAATAAGCATGTAATGGCATTTCTCCAGCCACTGAGCATAGACACATGCACACACACATACACACACACACAAACTAGGCTAGGGCTCTCTCTCCGTATGTATGTATATAGAGATTAGTTGTTACAAAACAAACACAACACACACACATATATACATATTTGGAGAGAGAGAATATATGTATGTATGTATATATATGCATATATATATACACATGCATAGGTGTATGTATATTTATATATGGTTGGTGAAAGTAGACAGCCATGTGGTTCAGGCAGAAAATAGTTTTTTTGGGAGGGCCAAACTTCTGAGCTCTACTCCAGAGTAGGGCCTAGCACATAGTTGCCTGACAACTCATGGAGAGAGATTCCATAAGGGAAGGAAAGGAGGCATGACTGAAGTGAATGAAGGAGTGACCTCAGAGGAGGAGGAAGTGATCTCAGAGCCTAGAGGCCCTCCACTGTCATGCAGGTGAGCGGTGACCTGTTACCTTGACTACAGGTACTGGTGGAAGACCAGGTGCAGTCTTGAATGTAGAGAAAACAAAGGGGTAGTTAGACTGATAGAGAAGAACACACACACGCGTGCACACACACACGTGTGCACACATACACACACACAACCAAATAGAAACAATCCTGTCCTCTGATCATTTTCTATGAGGCCAGTGTGCCTTGGACCTCTCTACATTTCTAACTCAATTCAGCTTTTGGCCTAGCGATTTTAAAAGTTATTTGGAGTGATTTTCTTATAATTATTTCCTTGATTTTTTTTTCTAGAGACAGGGAGAATGAGAAAAACAGCTAATTATCTTCCTTTGAAATTGTACTCATATTCTGAGGAGCCAGGTACAGTTTCTTTTCTAAGCTAAAGAAGAGTCACTGCTTTCCTTCCTCACTGGGTCAACTTTGAAATGTTTGAACTCATTGTCATTTTCCTTTGTGATCTCTTCCAGATTGTGTTCTTCCCTGGGTACGAGGCTCCGCATTGTCTCCTCTGTTCTAATGAGAGAATCAGCTATTTCCAAATACAGGGCTGAAAGGGATAGTCTGGCTTTTTCCCCTATATATTGTTCACCATAATGCTTTGTGATTTATCCTCAAAATACTTCTTTAAAGCATAGAAGTAGATGTTATCATGTGATGTTGAAGTGCCAGACTTTGAAGTCAGGTCCCACTTTACCACGTGAACCCCACTTTACCACGTGAACCCCACTTTACCACGTGAACCTGAGATAAGCCGGCCCTGTGAGCAGACCCAGGACAAGCCCATTAGGGCCCAGTCGGTCTAGAACTCTAACCGCTGGGAATGCTTAACTCTGACTTCCCCCAGAATGCCTCAAGCCCTGAGCCAATCAGACTTGTACCTGTGTCCTAATCTTGCTTGCTTGAACACCTGATTGTTGTAACTTTGGTTTTTGCGTATATAAACCCTGTGTAATCACAACTCGGGGCTTCCTCCTAACCTCCATTGTGTCGGTGGGTAGGACGTGGCCCGAGTTGCAGCTCGCTTAAATAAAGCCTTGGCTTGCTTTTGCATTTCGGAATGTCTGAGTGTCGGTGGTCTTCTTGGTGGTAGTCTCGTGACTTGGCAAAACAATGTGGGGCTATATATCATAAATCAAAAGACGTCCTTTATAAGAAGCAAGTGTAAATCAGATGTTGTGATTTAAGAGACCCATAAAATGAGAAGTTTGAGGTGACCTAGTAGCAAAATAATCATGAGACATCAAGACTGTCAAGTACAGCATGAAATTATATTTTGTGCTTTTACATTGAACAAATAACATTTTTCATTTTACACAAGGACACGGTAATATGTGTACATGAGATTTGGGATACTGTGTAAAGTCTCCACTAGAGCAATATTCACAAAACAATTTCATCAAGATCTCTGCATTTCCTTAATATATTCCAATTCACCAACATAAATGCAATTTAATTTGAAATAATTAAAAACAAAATTCCCCACAAAAGTTCAATAAAATCTACAGAAAACTCCCCCCCTCTCTGAGTCATTAATTGCTTAGGAAATAAAAATAAAACAAGAATATTCTATTCATTGATTAAAGAAATACTGTATGTATACAAAGTTTGAAAAGCTTTGCTCAAACACATACAATACTGGCAGCTCACTGAGACTTAAAATTAACAAAATAAAAGCTGTGCTATAGAAAATGCAGACTTTAGACAGCTCTCTGGCACCTAGCAAAAAGAGTGTGATATTCTACTGGAACAAAATCAAAAGGTATGGCTGATCTATCATATTCAGCAGCACTTTGAGGAAGCACAAAAATCTTCTTGGGCGTGGATAAAAACAGGAAGAAATAGCCAGGCACCCAGTGACTCATGCCTCTAATCCTATCTTCTCTCAGGAGACTAAGATCTGAGGATTTTGGTTCAAAGCCAGAATGGTCATAATAGTCTGTGAGACTCGTATCTCCAGTCTATCACCAAGAAGTCTGAAGTAGATGTGTGGCTCAAGTAGTAGAGTATTAGCCATAAGCATATTAAAAAAAATCTCAGGTACAGTAAACAGGCCCTGAGTTCAAGCTGCAAGACTGACACTAAAACATTAAAGGATGAGCCCAATACACTTTGTCTTTAGGCATTCCAACAGAGTGAGAGCAATGGAAGTCAGTCTTAGGAGAGGAACACAAAGGCACAATAGCTATGTGCATCCTATCATATAAAATGCTATTTACTGTAACGAATTCAAGTAAAGGGAAACAACGGTTTGTTTTACATGGTTATTATTTTTGTTTTCATTCCCTTTGGTCTTGTTCATTCATTTGTTGTCTTTAGGAGTGTAAGTGGGGGCACAGAAATGGAGGTTCCAATGGTAAACAAATGAAACAGTGGTACTCGCTGGACACTGTGTTGAAAAGGAAGCATAAAAATTGTGGGTGAGGATGGGAAGGAAACACTGGGACAGAGAGATGCATGGGGTGAAATTGTCCAAAAAGAAATGTAATATTTCTATGATGTTTGTAAGTGTAATTACTGTGTACATCACTTTACAATAATAAAAAAAATGCAAAAAAAGAAACCGAAAGAAATAACATCTGGTTAGTAAAAACAAAATTCCTAAACATTTATTGTCAATAATCTGCCTTCTGTGCATACCCAGAGTAACAATACATTGAATCCTGTTTCCCTGTCTCTGACATCTCTGTCTGTCCCTCTCTCCTACTCCACTCTCTCCACTTTTCATTCCCCTCCCCCATCTCCTTTTCTCTTTGCTGTTCTTTTCCCCTTTTCCCCTCATTGTAGTCACAGTAAAACTACTCTCAAGAATCATCTAGGATTTTATCCTCTTAGATGAAAGGCCTCCTCTTGCCTCTCTGTGATTTCTTCAGGCTATCTTGGTAATATCCTGCTGCTCCCCTTCTGGGTGCCTGAACATGCTTCTGGGATGGATGTAGCAGAAGAAGAGAATTTAACAGTGTTATGTGTTATTATGTATACACTTAGCCCTTCGCCTAGCACTTAGCTCAAAAATTGGACACCAAAAACTTGAATAAAGATTAAGTACATGTTAAATAGAAGGAATGAAAAATATATAAGAAAAAATGTAAGCAATATACCCCTCACTGGTGGGCGGGGCCACAGCGGCAGCACCTGCTGCCGTAGACATGCCTACACAGGAGGGAGAGAAGAGCTACAAACCAAACCTGAGAATCCATCCACAGATCTCCAGATGTGGAAATCACAAAGAAACATAACACAGTTCATCAAAGGGCAAGCCAACTCGCCAGCTCCAAAAAGCAGCACGACTGAAAAGGAGATGTAGATTAAAAAAGCAAATGAGGCCATGTTAACAGGAATGATGGAAAGGTCAGAAATGAAATCAGAAAACAATCTCAGGAATATAGAGCGGAAATCTTGAAGGACACCCAGGAAGCCAAGAAAGAAATGGAAGCAAAAATGGATACAATGCAAGCCTCTTTTAATGAAGATCTTCACATCCTGAGAATTGAAATGCATGAAAAAAATAGATTTAAAATACAACTCTTTAAAGGAAGAAATTTCCACGATCAGAGCTGATATGACAACCATAAATAGCTCTCTGACATCCATAAACTCCTCAATTGAAACCCCAACACAAAGAATGGACCATATGGAATCCAGAATCTGTCGCCTGGACGATGAAGCAGCTGACAACAACCAGAAAATGACCACACTCCAAGAAAAGGTGAAGCTACAGGGCAGACTAATCCAGGAACTAATGGACAAAGACAAGAGATATAATCTGCGCATAACTGGAATAGAAGAAGGAGCCGAATACCAGAGCAGAGGGCTTAAACATTTTCTCAATAAAGTTATTGCAGAAAACTTTCCCAATCTCACAGGGGACCCCATCCAGGTAACGGAAGCCTATACGACACCTGGCAGGCCAGACCCCAGGAAAGCCTCACCAAGGCACATAATATTCAAGACTACAGACCTCAAGATTAAAGAGCAAATTCTGAATTCATCCAAAGTGAAGAAGGAAACTTTCTACAATGGGAAGAGGATTCGAATAACATCTGACTTATCCACACAAACTTACCAATCAACTCAAAAAGACAAAGAAGGACACTACATATTAATACAAGGAAAAATCCAGAATCAAGACATCACGGTGATAAATGTACACTCACAGAACAAAAGAGGCCCTACATATGTCAAGCAAATTCTCACAGAATTACAGAACAAGATAGACGCAAACACAATCATAGTGGGTGACTTTAATATCCCTCTCTCCCCGAGAGACAGATCCAACACCCACAGGATTAGTAAGGGAACTGAGGACCTAAATAACACCATTTCCCAAATGGATCTAACAGACCTATATAGAACCTTCCACCCTACAGAGACCCAACACACCTTCTTTTCAGCAGCCCATGGATCATGTTCCAAAATAGACCACGTCATAGCCCACACAAAGAACCTCAGCAAATATAAAAGTATTAACGTCGTCCCATGTATTGTATCTGATCACAGTGGATTAAAGGTAACCCTCAACAACAAAGGATACCACAGAGGCTATACACACTCCTGGAGGCTAAAACCGATGCTGCTATCCAACACTTGGGCCACAGACCATATTAAAGATGAAATCAACGAATTCATAAGCCACAATGACAATGAAAACACATCACAAAGAAACCTATGGGACACAGCTAAGGCAGTACTGAGGGGCAAGATCATTGCCCTCAGCACTCACATTAAAAGAATGGAAGCAGAGCAGGTGAATAACCTCACGATGAAACTAAAACAACTGGAGAAACAAGAAATGACAGAATCTAAAACGACTAGGAGGGGAGAAATCACAAAGATAAAAGAAGAGATAAATCTGATTGAAAACAGAAAGACCATTCAACAAATAAATAAGACTAAAAGCTGGTTCTTTGAGAAAATAAACAAAATTGACAGACCCCTTCAAAGACTTACAAAAAAAAAAGAAGAGAATTGACTCATATACATAAAATCAAGGACTCCACTGGAAAAATTACAACAAGTACACATTATATTCAAACAATCATAAGGAGCTATTTCCAAAACCTCTACTCAGCAAAAATAATAATTTTACAGAAATGGATCAATTATTAGAGAAGTACAAACTGCCCAAACTGAACCAAGAAGACATAAATCAACTAAATATACCAATAACTTACAGTGAGATACAGGAGGTAATCAAGAACCTCCCTACTAAGAAAAGCCCAGGCCCAGATGCATTCACCAAAGATTTCTACAAAACCTTTAGTGAGGAGCTAATACCAATACTACTCAAACTCTTCCGTGAAATAGAAACAGAGGGAGAAATCCCAAACTCATTCTATGAAGCTAATATCATACTCATTCCAAAACCAGGCAAAGACCCAACAAAAAAAGAGAACTACAGACCAATATCACTAATGAACACAGACGCAAAGCTCCTCAATAAAATATTAGCTAACAGGATCCAGAAAATAATCAAGAAAATCATACATCAAGACCAAGTAGGCTTCATCCCTCAGTCACAAGGATGGTTCAACATCCGTAAATCAATCAACATAATTCACCACATAAACAGATCTAAAAGTAAGAATTACATTGTTATCTCAGTCGATGCCCAAAAAGCCTTTGACAAAATACAACATCCATACCTATTAAAAGCTTTGGGGAGAACAGGAATAGATGGAACATTCCTCAAAACAATAAAAGCCATATACAACAGAACAACTGCTAATATCATATTAAATGGAGAGAAACTTAAATCACTCTCCCTAAACTCAGGAACAAGACAAGGATGCCCACTCTCCCCACTTCTGTTCAACATAGTGCTGGAATCCCTAGCCATAGCAATAAGGCAAGAGGAGGACAACAAAGGGATCCACATCAGCAAGGAAGAAATCAAGTTATCCCTATTCGCAGACGACATGATCTTATATCTGAAGGACCCAAAAAACTCAGTCCCCAAACTCCTACACCTAATAAACCAATTAGGCAAAGTAGCAGGATACAAAATCAGTCCACAAAAGTCAGCAGCTTTTCTGTACACCAGCAATAGACAAACAGAAAAGGAAATTATGGAAACAATTCCATTTACAGTAGCCAAAAGAAGAATAAAGTACCTAGGGATCAACTTAACCATGGACATGACAGACCTATTTAATGAAAACTACAAAAATCTAATAAGGGAAATCAAAGAAGACACTAGGAGATGGAAAGACCTCCCATGCTCATGCGTAGGCAGAATCAATATAGTGAAAATGGCCATATTGCCCAAATTATTATACAAATTCAATGCAATACCTATCAAAATCCCAGCCACATTCTTCACTGAAATAGAGAAAGCAACCCATAAATTAATATGGAACAGCAAAAAACCTAGAATAGCCAAAGTAATTCTAGGCAAAAAAAAGCAGTGCAGGAGGTATCACAGTACCAGACTTCAAGCTCTACTACAAGGCCATCATAACAAAAACAGCATGATATTGGTATAAAAACAGATCGGAAGACCAATGGATTAGAACTGAAGACCCAGAAATAAAACCGCACTCTTACAGCCAACTGATATTTGACAAAGGAGCTAAAGACATACAATGGAATAAACATAGCCTCTTCAACTACTGGTGCTGGGAGAACTGGGCAGCCATATGCAGAAAACTCAAAGTAGACCCAAGCCTATCACCATGCACCAAGATCAACTTAAAATGGATCAAGGACCTCAATATCAGACCTGAATCCTTGAAACTACTGAAGGACAGAGTAGGAAAGATGATAGAACTTATAGGCACAGGAAGGAACTTCCTGAATCGAGTCCCAGGGGCACAACAAATAGGGGAAAGACTCGACAAATGGGACTACTACAAATTAAAAAGTTTCTGCACAGCTAAGGACATAGCCATCAAAATACAGAGACAGCCAACAATATGGGAAAGGATATTTACCAGCACAGCAACAGACAAAGGCCTGATATCTGTCATCTACAGAGAACTCAAAAAACTAAGCCCCTCCAAGCCCAATAAACCTATTAGGAAATGGGCAAAAGAGCTAAAGAGAGACTTCACAAGAGAAGATATAAAAATGGCAAAGAAACACATGAGGAAATGCTCAACATCCCTGCTAGTAAAGGAAATGCAAATAAAAACAACCCTGAGATACCACCTCACCCCAGTTAGAATGGCCTATACTCTGAACTCAGGAAACAACAAATGCTGGAGGGGGTGCGGGGAAAGAGGAACCCTTCTCCATTGTTGGTGGGAGTGCAAATTAGTACAATCACTTTGGAGAACAGTATGGAGGTTTCTCAAAAAGCTCAATATAGACCTACCCTATGACCCAGCCATACCACTCCTAGGCATCTATCCTAAACAGCAAAACCTAAGATATCAAAAAGACATTTGTACTTCCATGTTTATCGTGGCACAATTCACAATAGCCAAAATATGGAAACAACCCAGATGCTCCTCAACAGACGAATGGATCCAAAAAATATTGTACTTATACACAATGGAATACTACATAGCGATTAGGAATGGTGAAATATTGTTATTCGCAAGGAAATGGTCAGAACTCAAACAAATAATGTTGAGCGAGACAAGCCTAGAACACAGAAAACAAAGGGGCATGATCTCCCTGATATATGACTGTTAACAAAGGGAGACGGAGAGACAGTTGAGACCAAGTCTGTGAATACTATATATGTTCTTGATACATTGTATACTGTATATATGTCTACCTGACCTAGAGAAGGGATAGAAAAACAGGACGGAAGATAGCACAAGAAATGTACACACTGCCCTACTATGTAACTGTACCCTTTTTACACAACACCTTGCAAAAATATTTTATGTTCAATTAATAAACAAAAAACAAAACCAAAAAAGAGTGGGGAAGAATCAGTGTGCCTATTGCAAGAAAGAGGGGCATTGGGTCAAAAACTGCCCAGAGCTAGCCAAGAAAAAGGAGAAAAAACAGAAAGTAGAATTAAGAATGTTGGCAGCCTTAGAGCTGGCTGAGGACAATGACTGAGGGAGTCGGGGCTCAGACCCGCTCCCTGAGCCCAGGATAACATTGAAAGTGGAGCGGAATCCAGTCATGTTCATGGTAGATATGGGAGCAGAAAATTCAGTATTGCTAGCCACGAGAGGGCCAATGTCCACTAAAATAACATGGGTCCAAGGTGCGACGGGCACTAAACCCTATAAATGGACTACTCAAAGGACAGTGGACTTGGGAGTGGGCCAGGTAACCCACTCGTTTTTACTCATCCCTGACTGCCCCTATTCATTGCTTGGACGAGACCTCTTAACAAAAATGAAAGCTCAGATACAGTTCACAGGCAGTGGGGCTTCTGTGACGAACTCAAGAGAAAAGCCTATTAGTATACTAATAACTAGCAAGTTAGAAGAGGAGTATAAGCTATACCAGCATCCCAAGCCTGAGTCTCCGGGAAATGAGTGGCTATGGGCGTTTCCCCAAGCATGGGCAGAAACTGGGGGAACGGGACTGACAAAACATCGTCCTCCAATCTTTGTGGAACTCAAAGCCGGGGGCGACCCAGTAAAAGTTCACCAGTACCCTATGTCACTAGAAGCAAAGAAGGGGATCATTCCTCACATCAGAAAATTGTTAGATTTAGGAGTCCTGAAGCCCATCCAGTCAGCCTGGAATACTCCGCTGTTGCCTGTAAAAAAGCCTAATTCTAATTATTACAGATCAGTGCAAGATTTGAGAGAAGTTAACAAGAGAGTAATGGACATTCATCCAACAGTCCCAAACCCATATACCCTGCTGAGCTCCCTGTCACTGAGCCAAGTGTGGTATACTGTGTTGGATCTAAAGGATGCTTTCTTTAGCATGCCCTTAGCCCCACAGAGCCAAAGCTACTTTGCATTTACTTGGCATGATCCTGAGATCAGGATAAGCGGTCAATTGACCTGGACCAGGCTGCCTCAAGGATTCAAGAATTCACCTACCATCGTTGACAAGGTGTTACATGAAGACCTGAGTGAGTACTGCTCCAAAAATACTGGACTAAGTCTATTGCAATATGTAGATGATTTGTTAATAGCCGCTCCACACCAAAATAGCTGTCTAAAGGGAACAGCTAGGCTCTTAAAGACTCTTGGCAACTTGGGCTATAGGGCCTCCACTAAAAAGGCACAAATTTGTAAACCTGACGTCACCTATCTGTGCTTCATATTAAAAGAGGGCAAGTGTTGGCTGTCAGATGCACGTAAAGAGATTGTGCTAAAAATCCCTGCACCCAAGTCAGCCAGACAAGTCAGAGTTCCTGGGAACAGCGGGCTTTTGCCGGAGGTGGATACCTGGGTTCGCTGAGATGGCCAAGCCTCTACATGAAGCCACCAAAAACCTCTCAGCATTTCATTGGACTGAGCAGATGCAAAAAGCCTTTGAGGCAATCAAGAAAAGCCTTCTGGAAGCCCCTGCCTTAGGCCTACCTGATATGAATAAACCATTCACATTATTCATGGCTGAAAATAAAGGAATAGCAAAAGGGGTGCTCACCCAGCCAATTGGGCCTTGGAAATGACCAATCACCTACTTGTCAAAGAAATTGGATCCTGTCGCTGCAGGGTGGCCTCCGTGCTTAAGAATAATAGCTTCAGTAACCCTCTTGGTAAAAGATGCAGATAAGTAGACTCTGAGACAGAACCTGACTGTGGCCACTCCACACGCTCTAGAGGGGGTGCTAAAACAACCACGTGAGTGGTGGATGAGCAAGGCCCGCATGGTCCATTACCAGACCTTGTTACTTAACCCTGCACATATCAGCTTCTGTTTACCTACAGCATTAAACCCAGCAACTCTGCTGCCGGATCTGGATCTGGAAGCACCTCTGCATGATTGTGAGCAGATCCTGGCCCAAGCACATAGACTCAGGCAAGACTTGCTGGATTTGCCAATATCACATGCCGCACACACCTGGTTCACTGATGGCAGCAGCTTCATTTGGGATGGAAAAAGGTATGCAGGTGCCGTGGTTACTACAGACACTGAGATAGTGTGGGTGGAGGCACTCCCTCAGGGAACTTCTGCACAAAGAGCAGAACTAGTGGCACTAACAAAAGCCTTACAGATGGGAAAAGGAAAGAGACTAAATATTATACGGACAGCCAGTACGCTTTTGCCAGTGTGCACGTCCATGGAGCCATCTACCAAGAGAGGGGGCTACTGACAGCCGAAGGAAAGACCATTAGAAACAAGCAGGAGATTTTAAGCCTCATCCAGGCCCTGTGGGAACCAGCAAAAATTGCCATTATGCACTGTCTGGGTCATCAAAAGGGAGTTGATTCAGTGACTAGAGGCAATAATCTGGCCGGCCAGGCAGCTAAGGAAGCAGCTCTTCAGCCCAGAGAAGTATTGACTCTAGTAGACCCAGAGCCACGAGCTTTGCCTCCTGTGCCCCAGTATTCCCAAGAAGACTTGGAGTGGATGGGGAGGATTCCCATGGCCCACAAAACTCTGGACAGAGAAGGAAACAATGACTGGTGGAAAACTTGTGAAGGAAACTTATCTTGCCACAAGGGCTGGGTAAGGGGATCCTTAAGAGAATCCACTGAGCTTCTCACATGGGAACCCGAAGAATGCAGGACTTTCTCCAACACTCCAAATGAAAATTAGACAAGAAGACCAACTTATTGAAGATATTGTTAAAAATTGCAAGGCCTGTCAGTTCACCAATGCCCCCAATCAGCCAGTTACTAAAGGAGCTCGCCACAGTGGGGATAGGTCAGGCGTGTATTGGGAAGTAGATTTCACAGAAATTAAACCTGGAAAATTTGGATACAAATATTTCCTAGTTTTTCTAGACACCTTTTCAGGATGGGTTGAAGCTTATCCAACAAAGCATGAGACCGCAAATGTAGTGGCTAAGAAGATCCTGGAAGAAATCCTACCCAGGTATGGCTTCCCATCCACCATTGGGTCGGACTACGGACCAGCCTTCGTCTCAAAAGTAAGTCAGGGAATAGCTGCTGCACTGGTGATGGATTGGAAATTGCATTGTGCTTATAGACCCCAGAGTTCAGGACAGGTAGAGAGAATGAACTGGACTCTAAAAGAGACCTTAACTAAATTGGCCTTAGAGACTGGCGCAGACTGGGTGTCACATTTTGCTCTGTTTAGAGTAAGAAATTCTCCCCTATCAGCTTGGCTTTACTCCTTTTGAAATAATGTATGGGCACCCCCCGCCCATTATCCCTAGCCTTCAGACTGAATTGCTTGCTGATTTGGATGATGCTGAATTTTTGTGTAAATTTGATTATTTGCAGCTCACGCATAAGAATATGTGGCCCCAACTTAAGGCATTATATTATTCTGCTTCTGTCCCTAACCCCCATTTATTCAGACCAGGGGACTGGGTGTTTGTCCGGAGGCATAACCCCAAATCCTTAGAACCATGGTGGAAGGGACCCTACGTCGTGCTACTGACTACGCCCACCGCCCTCAAGGTAGATGGCATTGCCACTTGCATCCATTGCTCCCACGCCAGGCCAACTGACCCCTTTTCCCTGGACGATGACTACCATGGTGGAACATGGGAGGTCTCCAAGCACCCGCCTTCGCCTCAAAAGAAAGTTAGATTGAATAATGTTATAATTTTCTTTTTGCCTTCTTTTCTTGCTACCCTGGCTAATGTTGACGTTAACCCTCACCAGCCTTTCCAATTATTTTGGCAGCTCACTCCAAAGTGGGGTGACCCCCTTATTTTAGCAACTAAGGAAGCCCCCTTAGGAACCTGGTCGCCAGACAAAGTAGTAGACTTATGTGATCTGGCCGCAGGCAACTGGAATGTGCCAGATCACTTGAACCCGAACCTGAATAAGCAACTTCCTGAGTGGTGTGAGCAGAAGTCCTGTCCAGTTTGAAGTAATCTTGCAGTCTCTTGGTAAAGTAGACTAAGGTTATAGGTTCCTGGCTAGGTAAGGTTAACGCCCCTGAGTCAGCCTGAAGAAGTTACAGAAGATGGATGATCTTCACCCATCAGCCCCCCTTTAAAACCAAGGGACCAGAGTTGTTTTTGGGAAGATGAGGCAGGATAAACTAGAGGCATGCAAAACAGAGGTACAGAGACTATACTTGTGATTAATGGTGACAGGCCCTTTGGTTACTACTTTGGGCCCTACTGGCCCATGTCTTATCTCTATATCATCCCCTAGACATGCAAGCCATTGAAATGGACAGAAGGGAGCCATGATTGGCTCCCAAAAGAGAAAAGGGGGAAAATGAAGAGCCAGACTAAAGCCATTTTGAAGTCAGGCCCCACTTTACCACGTGAACCTGAGATAAGCCTGCCCTGTGAGCAAACCCAGGCCACCAATTATCCTGGCTAGCAGGACAAGCTTATTAGGGCCCAGCTAGTCAGGAAACTCCCCACTTAACTCTTACCTCCCCGGAATGCCTCGAGCCCTGAGCCAATCAGATTTGTACCCGAATCCTAATCTTGTTTGAACACCTGATTGCTGTAACTTTGTTTTTTGCCTTTATAAGCTCTGTGAAATTGCAGCTCGGGGGCTTCCTCCTAATCTCCGCTGCGTTGGAGTGTAGGACGAGGCTCTGAGCCACGGCTCGCTTGAATAAAGCCTTGCCTTGCTTTTACATTTCGGAACGTCTGGCTCTCAGTGGTCTTCTTGGTGGTCTTCTCGCGACTTGGGCATAACACTGTAAACATATCTGAAGCTTGGTATGAAGAAACAGGTATTCAAGTGGTAAAACATTTAAAAGAACTTATGTGCCCTAGACCAATTTGTAGGGCTATTAATAGCAGGCATTGTAGCCTTTATTTCCTTAGCTGCCTCTGCTGCAGCGGCTAATGTGGCTTTAACACAGTGTGCAGACAGCTCACTACGTTAATCATCTTGCTCATAATATCACACAAGCCATGCACTTTCAAGGCAGGATTGATAAAGTAGAACAAAAATTAGAAGCATTGTATGAATCTGTGTTGTCACTGGGAGAACAAATTCATGCCTTGCAAACTTTGCAACGGGTGTGCTGTCATGTCATGCTGGGTTTGATTTTATTTGTGTGACCCTCCATAAGTATAATGGGTCGAACTATCCTTGGGAACAAGTTGTAGCACACCTAAATGGTATTTGGCACCATAATAATTTGTCCTTAGATCTCTTTCAACTCCATCAGCAAATAGCTGCTCTAGTAAAAAGCTCTGCCTCTGGACTCTAAAGTGGCAGAAACAGCAAAAGCACTGTTTGAGCAACTTCAACAGTATCTCCCTTCCTTAACTAACATTAAGGGGCTGCTAATGACATTGCTTGGCCCAGGGATACTTTTGCTGATGGTTTTCCTATGCCTGCCTTGCATTATACGCATATTGCAAAACTCTTTCATGAGTTTAGCCAGTCAGCTGCATATGGTCAAGCTCCAAGTAAATGAATTTTTGCCCGAGAGGAACTGCAGCCAGAGACCGGTTTGAGGGCGGGGCCAGCTTGACTGTCCTAAGACAGGGCCTTCAGCTTTGCTCTGAAGAAGATCCCCAGGACGGGTAAGGCAGGCTGGGCGACACCCCCAACCTAAGACAGGCGGGTTGGCTTCTTTAAAACAAAGACGGGGGAAATGTCGGGAGCCAACAGCGAAATTCATCCTCACTTCTGGCTTACTCTCAAGGGCGTGCAAGGTCACGGCTTAGGGAGCCAACAACAAAGTTCATCCTAACCTCTGGCTATGTTGTTATCTCAAGGACATGCAAGGATATGGTTTAATTGAAGGACAGAATCCCGAGATGTTTTATTATGTCAACAAGAGTCTGTTATGTAAACCATTCAACCCTATCTTGTTTTACTTTCTGTTGTTATTTACCGATTTCAGGGCCTTCCTGTTTTCTTAAACCTTAGTTAATCCTATGCTATTTCCTGATTGTCAAACTGTATACAAGCTGGAATTTAGGAATAAACATGGCTGCAGTCTTGAGTTACAATCTCAAGATGTAGACCTCCCGTACCACCCCCCCCAAAAAAAAAAAAAAGAACTAGGCACTTGCTGCAAGAGGCAAATAGAAGATGCTCCATGATGCTGGTGACATCCTGGGAGCAAAGCTCGCTGGATCTCCTCATGGACCTCAGAAATTTGAGCTGCTTAATGTTGATCCAGATTTTAATGTTAGATGGAAATACCCTTCCTCAGCCACCAGCTTCTCCCGAATGGAAATAGTGATGAGATTTGTCTTTGTATCCCATCTCTCAGGCCCATAGCCTGTTCATTACTTTATTGATTGATAACGTGAGAAAAATAGACAAAAAGGAACAGGACAGAAAAGTTAGATGGGGGGCTGGGGATATGGCCTAGTGGCAAGAGTGCCTGCCTCATATACATGAGGCCCTGGGTTCGATTCCCTGGCACCACATATACAGAAAATGGCCAGAAGTGGTTCTGTGGCTCAAGTGGCATAGTGCTAGCCTTGAGCAAAATGAAGCCAGGGACAGTGCTCAGGCCCTGAGTCCAAGCCCCAGGACTGGCAAAAAAAAAAAAAAAAAAAGTTAGATGGGTATTCGGGCACTGAGTTCTACACCTGTAGCCCTGGTTTTAAACAGAATTTTGCCTTCACACCAAACTTTTCTGCCAAGATTCTGATGTGTGCAATAGGAAGAGGTTGACCTACATAACAAATGGATTCCCTGCTAGACACTAACTTGTACTGATCCAAAAGTAACCCTGCCCTGTCAACCAATCTCTCTTTCTTCCTCACAAAACAGCTAGGAAATACTTCGAATATCTTCCATCTCAGTATGACCTATAATGTCAAGTTTCTCCAAGAAAGAGCGCCTATCAAAACTCAAGTTTGTTACATAATGAGTAACATTATGTATTTACTCTGGTCACTTACAGTAAATATGTATCAATTCATTTCTTACTCAAGCAGCAGTGCACCCTAAAGTCATAAAGTTCCACCTCCTATCCACAGGTAATCCACAGGTAATGAAAAATGTCAGGCAATTTCTGTGTTAGTTATTCTCATATTCAGTGTTCAAGGTTTTATTATTACGTTCTCAGCACCTGTCTAAACATAGTGTTCTGGAAGCAGATAGAGCAGAGTGAAGTCCTACAGATGGAACTCTTAGGAGCAAAGGCGAATATTGGCATGAGGAAATTGCTTCAGCTTGTTGAGAAATGGACACCTACAAAACCTCTCTCGTAGTGCTATGATTCTTGCCTTATCCGGGCCATACCAAATTGGAACTTGTTCTTTGCCCTGACTTGCCAAGCCTTGGAATCCATGTTTCCAAACACAGCACAGTGTCTTCCCCAGATCATTGTCATCACAAGAAACCTGCTTCTCTTGAAAGGGCCCGAGTTCTCAGCTCTGCTGCCAGGAACTGCTTTCCTGCCTTGCTCTGTTAAACTGGCTTCCCATAGACTCCTAAAGAAATCCAAAGAAAACAACTATGTGATGTTTTGAAATTTTTTAAATAGCTCTTCAAAGATTACGTTAGCACTGGTCTGACTTACAATGCACACACATTGAGGTGCCAGACTTTGAAGTCAGGCCCCACCACGTGAACCCCATTTTAGAATCGAACCCTGAGCCAATCAGATTTGTACCTGTGTTCTAATCTCGCTTGCACAGCTGATTGTTGTAACCTTGTTCTTTGCCTTTATAAGCCCTGTGTAATCACAGCTCGGGGCTTCCTCCTAACCTCTGCTGTGTCGGTGGGTAGGACGAGGCCCGAGTTGGCAGCTCGTTAAATAAAGCCTTGCCTTGCTTTTGCATTTCGGAGTGTCTGAATCTCGGTGGTCTTCTTGGGGGTGGTCTTGCGACTTGGCACAACATTTGGGGTTTCGTCCGGGATAGCCCCAGAGACCCCGAGATCCCAGACTCCGAAGGTAAGAAAACAGCGCTGTTCATTTGTCTTGTCCTGTAATTTGTCTGCTTGTCTGTTTTGCTTTTGCTTATACTTGTAGGGCGCGAGTCAGTTTGGTTTTTGGCCGGAACTGACCAGGAGGGCCTCCTAAACGAGACTCAACCTGCCCACCTTGTACTTGGGTCTGCTCCTTCTGCTTATCTGGCAGGAGGTTGTGGGCCAACTTGGGTCCACTCCTCCTGTACCCTGGCAGGAGGTTGCGGGCCAACTTGGGAGATCTCCAACTCGTAACTCGGGTCCACTCCTTCTGCACCCTTGCAGGAGGTTGTGGGCCAACTCAGGTCCACTCCTTCTTACAGGAGGTTGTGGGCCAACTCGGGTCCACTCCTTCTTGCAGGAGGTTGTGGGCCAACTCCGGTCCATTCCTTCTGCACCCTTGTAGGAGGTTGTGGGCCAGCTTGGGAGATCTCCAACTCGTAGCTTTTCTTAGGCCTGTGTGTTTTCCTCCTTTTGTATTAATTGTTTTGTTTTTTGTAGCCTTTTGGACTGTACATCTGATCAGAGCTATGGATAACGTTCTATCTTGAGGACCTCCATCTAGCCCCCTAGACTTGATCCTAGCTCACTGGAGGGAGGTTAAGGAGATAGCTCATTTTTGTGTGTTTTTTTTTTCTTGCACTGTGCCTGACTGACAAACGGATGATGGGGAACGTTCCTTCCACTCCCCTGGACTTGACTTTAGCTCACTGGAAAGATGTACAGGTGACAGTCCACAATCAGTCAATCAGTGAGAATGTCCGCAAAAAAAGAACTCTAGGGGACCCCCACCCAACCTTCTTAAGCAGAAAATTGTTTGGTGCGCTAAAATGTTTTACTAAGACTAAAAATGTTTTACTAAAACTATCAAGCCCTGGAAAATGAGGCTGGAGAATGCTAAAATCATTTGTTAAAGGTTTTTGCCTTAAAATGTACGGCCGATGCTTATTCAGCGCGCTTTAAGATATTTTGAAAATGTATGTGTGTGTGCATGTGTGAGTGTGAATATGTTCAAGACTGCAGTATGATGCAAAACTAAGTTTAAATTCAAAGGTCTTCATGCCATGCAGTAACTGGGACTGAAGAAAAAAAAAAAAGAGGCTCTTTTAAAACAAGCAGCACGTAAGCAAAGGGCGGCACCTGGTTTCAGATTGCCTGTGAGCTTCAGTTTTTCCGATGCAGATAAAAGCTAAAGTGTTGTGTTAGTGTTAAAAAGGCTTTGGAAATCAAGAATACATTTCTAGATAAGAAATTTGGAAGTAAAATTGTCCTAAATAATTATTGCAAAGTGAGAAAAGGAGAATTATGGCTACCAAAATGTTTAATTGCCATTCCAGCTTCTTTGTAGGTTTTTTTGTAACAGTTTCCAGCAGGCCCACAGAGAAGCACAGGTGATTCCTACAAGTTTGTCAAGATCTAATACTGACCCTTAATAAGTTCCAGGTAAGAGAGCATGCTTAAAGACTACTTCTGTGTGGACCACCTTGTTGCTTCTAATTGGAGTAAAGTGGCCCCTTATAAGACTCATTGATCTGAATCTGCGGTTCGAAGCCAGCCCGGGCAAAGAAAGGTCCCTGTGAGAGACTTGTCTGTAATCAGCCAGCAGAGTGCTGGGAACGGAGTGGTGTGGAGCTCAAAAGTGGTAGGGTGCTAGTCTTGAGCTGGAGAGCTGAGGGACAGCACTCAGGCCCTGAGTCCAAGTCGAAAGTCACTCCTCCTGGGACAAAAGTGATGGAGCATCGAGGCAGTAAGCCACTGCTTGGATGGCAGAGATGGTGTCAGATCCTAGAGTCACTACTGTTGGCCTTTCAAAAGTTAAAGCCGGGAAGTCCTAGATGCATAGTTCATAAGCATGCCTTTCCAATGCCCATGTCTGTCTACTGGGCAGGAATTTACCAGTCATCTGTGATAGTGGTTAGTAAGGGTAAGTTTGTCAAATGAGAGGATAGATTAAAATCTCACCCCCCACATTTACTCAAAGCCCTGACTGGCAGTGAGAATTTTAAGCTCATACATCTGTTTAGTAAAGAAAGCTTGTAGACCTGAGATTGTGTCCTTATTGAGATCTGTTAAAGGCCTGTCAGCTTGCCAATGCCCCCAATCAACAGATTACTAAAGGAGCTCGCCTCTATGGGAATAGGCCAGGTGTGTATTGGGAAGTAGATTTCACAGAATATTTGCTAGTTTTTGTAGACACCTTTTCAGGATGGGTTGAAGCCTATCCAACAAAGCATGAGACTGCGAATGTAGTGGCTAAGAAGATCCTGGAAGAAATCCTACCCAGGTATGGCTTCCCATCCACCATTGGGTCAGACAACGGACAGGCTTTCATCTCAAAACTAAGTCAGGGAATAGCTGCAGCACTGGGGACAGATTGGAAATTGCATTGTGCTTATAGACCCCAGAGTGCAGGACAGGTAGAGAAAATGAATTGGACTCTAAAAGATATGATTCTGCTTCTGTCCCTACCCCCCATTTATTCAGACCAGGGGACTGAAATCCTAAGAACCACGGTGGAAGGAACCCTAGACGGCATCGCCACTTGGGTTCATTGCTTCCACGCCAGGCCAGCTGACCCCTTTGCCCTGGATGACAACTACTGTGGTGGAACATGGGAGGTCTCCAAGCACCCAACTCAGCCGCTTCGCCTTCGCCTCAAGAAAAGAAAGTTAGACTGAATATTGTTATAATTTTCTTTTTGCCTTCTTTCCTTACTACCCTGGCTAGTGTTAATGTTATTTTGGCAGCTCACTCCAAAGTGAGGTGAATCCTGCAGTCCCTTGGTAAAGTAGACTAAGGTTATAGGTTCCTGGCTAGGTAAGGTCAACGCCCCTGAGTCAGCCTGAAGAAATTACAGAAGATGGATGATCTTCACCCATCAGCCCCCCTTTAAAACCGAGGGACCAGAGTTATTTTCGGATACTACTTTTGGCCCTACTGGCCCATGCCTTACCTCTATATCATCCCCTAGACATGCAAGCCATTGAAATGGACAGAATGGAGCCATGATTGGCTCCCAAGGTACCAAAAAGAAAAAGGGGGAAATGAGGTGCCAGACTTTGAAGTCAGGCCCCACCACGTGAACCCCATTTTAGAATCGAACCCTGAGCCAATCAGATTTGTACCTGTGTTCTAATCTCGCTTGCACAGCTGATTGTTGTAACCTTGTTCTTTGCCTTTATAAGCCCTGTGTAATCACAGCTCGGGGCTTCCTCCTAACCTCTGCTGTGTCGGTGGGTAGGACGAGGCCCGAGTTGGCAGCTCGTTAAATAAAGCCTTGCCTTGCTTTTGCATTTCGGAGTGTCTGAATCTCGGTGGTCTTCTTGGGGGTGGTCTTGCGACTTGGCACAACAACATAAAATGCCCTTGGCATTGGGTGCCCTGAGCCATCTGTGTATCCCTGGGATACAATCAGCCTGGCGGGTGAGTTCCAGTACCGACGGTGCCATGCCACGGAATTCCAGTGGACAGAGAGAAGCTAAGGAACTTAAATGCATTAGATTAAGAAATTACACTATTAATGATGCTTTAAGGAAACCGGTACACATTTTCTTCATTACTTATTCTACAACACCTTTTATGGCTCCAAATTGACAGCAGAAATGTAGAATGAGTGCCACCTACGATCAAGAGAGAAGTAATTCTAGGTTCAAAAGAGACCTGGACAAGGCATGCATGTAAATAAAGCCAGAGGGCTGTGGAGAGGCCCAGATATCCAGAAAGTATGTATTATCTACATACACTCGGAGACCTACTTTAGATTGTTCTTTTTTTGGAAACCATGCAACTACTCTAAGTGAAATACATTTTGAAACAGAACTATGAGTCCTGGACCTGCAATGGAATACACAATTCAAAACTCAGATGTTGTCTTTTTTTTGTCTTTTTTTTGCCAGTCCTGGAGCTTGCACTCAGGGCCTGAGCACTGTCCCTGGCTTCTTTTGCTCAAGGCTAGCACACTACCTTTTGAGCCAGAGCACCACTACTGGCTTTTTTTATACAGGAGGTGCTGAAGAACTGAAGCAAGCACTCTACCAATAGGCCATATTCCCAGCCCATGTATTTTTTTTTTTTTGGCTGAAAACCTTAGTCAACATATTTACAGTATCCAAATATGTGACAAAAAAAGGCTCAGTGATCCAAAATCAAACAGTGCACAAAGAGTAAAAAGACAAAATCCTCACCACTAGTTCAGAAAATAGAAAAACCAGAGTTCTGTGCCAGGGGCTGGAAGAGGACAACTTAGAATTCTAGTTTCCACGTGCTATGGGTCTATTATGCATGGACTAATAAGAAGACAGGCCTTCTTCAAGATTTGGCCCTTGAGTGAATTTTAAATTTCCATTTTGGGAGGGGTGCTTGAACTCTGGGCCTGGTTGCTGTCCCTGGCTCTTCAACTCAATGCTAGTTCTCTACCATTTGAGCCACAGGGACACTTCCAGTTTTCTGGAGGCCTATTGGAGATGAGTCTCACACGTTCCTACCTCAGCTGGCTTTGAACCTAAATCCTAGGATCTCAGCCTCCTGAATAGCTAGGATGGCAAGTGAGAGCCACTGGTGTACAGCTGATTTTAAGATCCCTACATGATAGCCCAAATGTTCACAGATTTTCTAATGATTACCAAATTGTTTTGTTTTGGTACATAAGGGGGTTGGAACGGCTTTGTCACTGTCCCTTGAGTTCTTTTGCTCCAAAGCTAGTGCTCTACCACTTTGAAGCACCGCCAATTTGGGGGTTTTGAGTGATTTAATGGAGATAAGATGGGCCTGGGATGTCTTTAAACATCTATCCTCATATTTCAGCCTCTTAAGCTAGGATTATGAGCTAGGAATATGGCTTGGCGGTAGAGTGCTTGCCTAGAATGCAAAAAGCCCTGAGTTCAATCCCTCAGCACCACATACAGAGAAAAAACCAGAAGTGGTGTTGTGGCTCAAAAGGTAGAGTGCTAGCCTTGAGCACAAAGAAGCTTAGGTACAGTGCTCAGGCCCTGAGTCCAAGCCCCAGGACTGGCAAAAACAACAACAAAAAATAGCAGCTAGGATTGCAAGTGTGAGTTACCTGCACCCAGCTCAAAATTTATCCCTTTGCCTGATTATTGTCTCCAACTCAAGTGAATTCATTATACAGCAGCTGAAACCAGGGACTTACCCATAGAGTACCTGTAATTCAAAAGAACATTTCAAAGAGACCCAGACAAAGACAGCCTCTGGGGAAGGTACTTACTTACACCCACTCAGCTTTTGTAAATTTAAGGGTTCTGTCGGTCTGCCCGCAGGGAGGGTGGAGTATTATGTCGTAGTCTTGTGCACCACCCAGCGAAGTGGCATGTTGCTGACTCTGACCAGGACATGAGCACGACTCCCTGTCACTTTCTGAGCATCAGAGTTTTGGAGACTATGACCTTTAGCTAAGATCGGAGAGCCCAGCTGCCATTCCAAACTCACTAACTCCTCCAATGCCACATTGAGAGATTGGTGGCCGCTCCTCCGGAGACATACCCCCTCTGCTCCCACCTCACCCCCTTGATCTCTTCCCTTCTCTGCCACCAGACACTCAGTGCTCATCAGCAAGGCACCCACTGCTAATTGGATTCCTGCTTTTGTAAAACTTTTTCACCTTGGTGTTGATTTCCATCACTGTAATAAAATCTTAGGACACAGACAATTTAAGGGACAAAGGATTTATTTTGATTCATTACTTCAAAGGATTCTGTTCTCCATTCCTGAGACCCAACATGACCACAGTGGGAAAATGGAGCAGAGAATTACCACACCTCCTAGCAGCCAGGAAGGAGGCTGAGGGAGACACTGAAAATGACAGAGAGAAGGGAGGGAGGAGAGTGGAGGGAGATGGAGGAGGAGGACAGGGTGGAGGAGGGAGAGCAGTAGAGATTCCTGGTAGAGCCTTCAAGGACATACCCAAAATGACCTGTTTCCTCCACCCAGAAGTCTACAAGTGTTCCAGAACAGCCCAGTCCACTGGGGACAAAGTTTTAAAAGCAGGAGTATACTGGGAATATTACATTATCAAAGCACAAAAAGAGGAATATATTCTATTAAGCAAATTAAAAACACACTAGATATGCAGGCACTTGTGAAAAGGTTTTGAAAATGCTCGGTATCTTGATATTTGGTCATTTATTTCTAATTTGAAAAATATACATGCGGGCTGGGGATATGGGCTAGTGGCAAGAGAGCTTGCCTCGTATACATGAGGCCCTGGGTTTGATTCCCCAGCACCACATATACAGAAAACGGCCAGAAGTAGCGCTGTGGCTCAAGTGGCAGAGTGATAGCCTTGAGTAAAAGGAAGCCAGGGACAGTGTTCAGGCCCTGAGTCCAAGGCCTGGGACTGGCCAAAAAAAAATGTATATATATATATATATATAATGTTTAATATTATATATATACATGCCTCTTACAGCAAACTATAATGCTATTTAACATACTTTCTAAGCTCCTTTTGTAACTTGTTAAGATACACTCATCAGTAACCTGAATATAGGTAATTTCAGAAGTTATATTTAAAAGCACACTTTTTCCACATTATTGAAAATATGACACCAGTGACTACTTACATAAAATCCGTAAACTCTTTCATTAAGGAGCTTCTCATTTTGTTTGTCTTCTGTTGATTCTTTGGGTAGAGCTCAGGGTCTGTGTTGGGCCTGCGCTTTTTTGCTCAAGGCTAGCACTTTACCCCTTGAGCCATCGTTTGCATAGCTGACTTTGGAGCAGTCAGTAAGAGTCTCATAGACTTCCTGGGTTGGCTTCAAATAATTTTCTGTTCTCAGCCTCCTGACATGCTGGGATTACATATCTGAGACACTTGGGCCAGGCACTTTTGATGTGAATGATATATGTTTCCATATATTTTATGTAAGTTACCTCAGGGCTATCATAATGATTTGACTTAGAGGAGCTCCCACCATTACTCTGCCCAAAGGAGATGTTTAAGGGCCAACATTAGGAGTATTCTGAGGGCCTGACCAACGGACATGGTAACATCCATGTACTGAGGAGGTCAGAGGAGCCCCAAATGCCTTAGACTGCATACCCAGGCACTCACCTTGGAACATGTCGTGGTACTCCTACACACTTGGGAAGGAGAGAAAACCCTGTGCTGTGTTTCTCAGCACATTTGGGGATTTCTGCTAACATGACAAAGTTGGAAATTATCTCAGTGGAAAGGATATTAAAGGAAGGGATGGCCCAAAGTATGGGCTGAATATCTTCCCACCTATCAAGGAGTTCAGATTCAATATTCTGGGTTAAACTTCATGATAAAAAGTAGAATAAGGGGGCTGGGGATATAGCCTAGTGGCAAGAGTGCCTTCCTCGGATACACGAGGCCCTAGGTTCGATTCCCCAGCACCACATATACAGAAAACGGCCAGAAGCGGCGCTGTGGCTCAAGTGGCGGAGTGCTAGCCTTGAGCAGGAAGAAGCCAGGGACAGTGCTCAGGCCCTGAGTCCAAGGCCCAGGACTGGCCAAAAAAAAAAAAAAAGTAGAATAAAATAAATGTCAGATCTTCACAAACTATTCTCTCAATTATTTGAAATCTGTATTCCTAATTCTATCTGAAAATTAGGTTCTGTTCAGTTGACCTTTAGTTTGGATTGCATGTCATCAAAATCTACATGCGACGATTCCTTATTAATTTTATGCAATCTCACTCTTGTACATATATACTCATACATATCTATATATTGTTTAAAGACACTTTAACATCCAATAAATCAGAAATGACTCCACTTTCTTTTTAAGATCAAGCTTCCTCAGTGAATCTTACTGTTGAAAACTACATCGTTATCCACTCTGAGATTTTCATCACTCACGACACTAAACATCATATACAATATGGAACATTACATATACCACAAACTTGGCTATTTAATTAAAAAAAGCTATCAGTTATAAAAGTTCATCATTCATTTAGATGGGATACTTAAGTGTTTTTAGAACTTGTTACTTCAGGGTTCTTTGCATGCCATACCTGGTGCTTAGATGAGTATTTGTTCACAAAATTAAAGACAAATGAAGTAGGTCAAGTGATGTGCTCTCCTATTACTTACAAATAACATTGTATCCCAATGCTGGTGGCTCATGCCTGTAATCCTAGTAACTCAAGAGGCTGATTATCTAAAGATCCAAATTGAAAACCAGCCAGGCCAGGTAAGGTCTCCAGTTAGCCTAGAAAGGCAGAACTGGGGCTGTGGCTCAAAGTGGTAGAGTGCTAGCCTAGAGAAAAAAGAGCTAAAGGATAGTTGACAGCCCTCATACCAAGTTCAAGCCAGAAGACCAACAAGCAACCAAAACACACGCACAAAAACATCATAGATGGAAAGATTTCTCCATTAAGGATGGATTAGGAGTTTCATTCCTTCTAAGGCCCTTAGGGTATTTGAAACTAACATTGTAACTACAGACTCCTACATTCGCTAGAATTCAAGCAGATTACACACATACATCTTTAAATGTGTTTGTGCATAGGGACTGACTAGCCAAACTGAGTTTGGGTCTCTAGGTGGCTTTTCTTGTTCTAGGTCATCATATATAAATTTTCACTAAAGATTGAGTCATAGTCATAGTTCTCATGTGCATAATATACAAGCAACATATAATACCCCACAGAGCTATATTCTTTCCTTTTTGTATTCCCACATGACATTGAAAGGGCTGACTATATACAGAAGGATTTCTCACGTGAAAAATGTTCTTGTGGATTCTCATCAGTGTGCAATGTTTGATTCTATATAAGAGGAGTAGATCAGTTCACAGATTTCCTACGAGTGACACACATGGTTTATTTGCACTGTTTGTTCTTTTTTTTTTTTTTTTTTTTTTTTTTTGGCCAGTCCTGGAGCTTGGACTCAGGGCCTGAGCACTGTTCCTGGTTTCTTCTTGCTCAAGGCTAGCACTCTGCCACTTGAGCCACAGCGCCACTTCTGGCCACTTTCTGTATATGTGGTGCTGGGGAATCGAACCCAGGGCCTCATGTATATGAGGCAAGCACTCTTGACACTAGGCCATATCCCCAGCCCCCACTGTTTGTTCTTTGAGGGAGCGAACCCTCCATGATGACTCAAGGCTTTCCCAGAGCTGCGTTGTTCATAGTTTTTCTCACCCGTGGATAGTCAGGCCTAAAGCCTCTCACAAAGATGGTTTCTATGGGTGGTTTCTGCCTAGTATATGTCCTTTGGTGTTGTCTTAGATAAGTTGACTGACTGTAGACTTTCCCACACAGATGATACTCCTGAGTTCTCCCTCCAGGAGGATTGTTCTTACTTTCCAAGGTTACAGGGTGTACCAAAACCTTCCACACACAGGTTGCATTTTTGTGATTGCTCTCTCATTCTGGCAAGGCTTAAATGAGATACTGAATGATTTCACTCACTGATGACATGCACCATTTTTTTCTCTAGTGTGTACTTTAATATGGTAACAAAGGCTGGAGTGGAAATAGAAAACTTCCCCACAGAAGTGACACTCTCAGGGCTTCTCTCCAGTGTGTATCCTCTCATGTATAGCACAGTAAGATGACGTAGTGAAGGCTTTCCCACAGGTGCGACATTCATAGGGTTTCTCTCCAGTGTGTGTTCTCTCATGTGTGGCACAGTACCTTGGACTAGTGAATGCTTTCCCACAGGTGCGACATTCATAGGGTTTCTCTCCAGTGTGTGTTCTCTCATGTGTGGCACGTTGAAATGACCGACTGAAGGCTTTCCCACAGGTGCGACATTCATAGGGTTTCTCTCCAGTGTGTGTTCTCTCATGTGTGGCACGGTGACATGACCGACGGAAGGCTTTCCCACAGGTGCGACATTCATAGGGTTTCTCTCCAGTGTGTGTTCTCTCATGTAAGGCACGTTGAAATGACTGACGGAAGGCTTTCCCACAGGTGCGACATTCATAGGGTTTCTCTCCAGTGTGTGTTCTCTCATGTGTGGCACGGTGAAATGACCGACTGAAGGCTTTCTCACAGAAGTAACATTCATAGGGTTTCTCTCCAGTGTGTATTCTCTCATGTGCAGTGTGTTGAGATGACGTAGTGAAGGCTTTCCCACAAGTGTGACATTCATAGGGTTTCTCTCCTGTGTGTATTCTCTCATGTGAGGCACAGTGAGAAGGCCAAGTGAAGGCTTTCCCACAGAAGTAACATTCATAGTGTTTCTCTCCAGTGTGTATTCTCTCATGTGTGGCACGAGAAGATGAGCTAGTGAACGCTTTCCCACAGGTGCGACATTCATAGGGTTTCTCTCCAGTGTGCAGTAGGCTATGTGTCTTAAGGACACTTAGCCTTTTGAAGACTTTCCCACAGATGAGACATTCATGCCATTTCTCTTCAGTGTGTGTTCTCTTAGGTGTCTTATGGTCACTTGGCCTTTGGGAGCCTTCCCCAACGGGAGGACATGCCTGTGCTTTCTTTCCGGCATGTGCTCCTTCCTGATTTGCAGAATGAGATGGCTGAGTGACCGCTTCCCACACACAGAGGGGACCTTCATCTGCCCCTCCTCCAGTGGGCATGTCCTCCTGCTGCCGGATGTGACTTGGCTGAATGGAGGGGGCAGTACACAGGTGGCTGTCATCAACTTCCTGTCTAGTGTCTCCTCCATCCTGCCAAATGACCTCCCTGGATTGATGGAGTACATCCCCCAGGTCACTATCCTCACATGCTTTGTCTCCATTGTGTACAGTCGTATGGTGACGGAACTTTGAAGGAACAAAGGCTGTCCTACAAAAACTACAACCACATGATTTCCATCCAGTGTGAGTTACATTGTGTTTACAGCGTTCATTGCTAACAACAAAGACTTTAGCACATAGACCACAGCCACACTGTCTGTTTTCCTTGAGAGACTTACTGCATTGTCTAATGTCCAATGAATTCTTCATAATGCCATTGCCATTTTGATGATCAATTTCTTTGTGTTCCATGTGCTCAGGCGTCCGTGAATATTCATGCTGGTTCTCTCCCCGGTGTAGGCTAACACAGGAGATGTCTTCTGCATCCTTTAGCACATTCTGTGTCAATGAATGGCTGTGAGTCTTTGTTTCTGTTGAGTCATTCCTGTCAAGTGATTCTTCAAGATAAAAAGTTTTCTGCTATGGGAAGATGAAACATGATCATCAATTGTTCACATTCATCTCCATGGCCATTTCTCTACATGAGAATGCTAGACTACTTAGCCTAGCCAAAAATATATTATACCTCGGCACTGATAGCTCACGCCTGTAATCCTACCTATCCACATGGATTAGCTCTGAAGTTCAAGGTTCAAAGTCAGCTAGTTCAGGAAAGTCCATGCGAGTATTACCTACAATAAATTATTCACAAAAAGCTGGAAGCAGTGCTGTACTTGAAGTGGTAGAGTGCTAGCCTTGAGCAAAAGAAGCTGATGGACAGTACCCAGGCCCTGAGTTCAAGCCTCAGGACAAGCAAAAACAACAACCAACTTATTTTTTTCCATATCCCCAGCTTGAAAGTGCCAAACACATGCTCCATGCACGATGTGAACAATAGAAGAATCTAGTTATTTTCCAGATAGTCGTGTGTGTGTGTGAAAGAGAGAGAGAGAGAGTGAGAGCTAGAGAGAGACAGAGACAGTAAGACAGAGATGAACAGAGAAAAAGAAAAAGACAGAAAGTGAGAGACACAGAGAGAGTATACACATAGAGGAAGAGGGAGACATAGACAGACACAGGGATAGGAAAAATCATTGGCTTCGGTCTATTTTATATTGCATATCTGAGATTAAGTTTGTTTTTATTTTTGGTTTTGCTAATCCTCTGGCTTGAACTCCAGGCCTCGGAAATGTCCCTGAGCCTCTTTAGCTGAAGGCTAGTGCTCTACCACTTGAACCAGAGCACCACTTCTGGCCTTTTCTGTTTATATAGTACTGAGAAATCAAAGCCTGGGCTTCATGTATGCTAGGCAAGCACTCTACCACTAAGCCACATTCTCAGACCCTGAGATGAAGGTTTTGAAATCCTTCCTTACAAAATTGAAACTATGTGGAGCTTTCATCCTAGAAATTTCCTCAGCTCACCGATGAGGCAGGCACTTGCTTTACTACTCTTTCCACTACCAGGTTTTTACTGGTCACGACAGGAGTCACATCCCTGTAACTTACCACTGACGGGGTCACGTGGACCTGACCGCTGACTTGTTGGATGTAAAGACGGCAATCTTTGCCATGTGGAATGGAAATGCCTGTAAGAAATGTTTAAAAGGATACCTGGCATGAACCCAGGAGGAGATTTTTAAAAGCACCTTAATTCGCAATTGTGTAGTTATTCATGATTCAAAGGAAAGAAAACAATTCTTAGGAAAAGCACATCATGTCATATTCACAATCATGAATGATAATTTACATCATCTCTGCTGCTTCAAATAAGGACTTGTGTGCAGTTGCTGAGATTTCTGCCTCAAGGCTAGTGCTTTACCACTTGAGCCACAGCCCCATTTTCTGCTTTTTTGTGTTTAGTAAGACAGTCTCCCAGAGTTCTCCTGTTTGGATGGCATCAAACTACCATCCTCAGATTTCAGCTTTCCTGGGTAGCAAGGATTGTAATTGGAAACAGAATAGCTAAGAGAAGACAATATAACTGTAATCTAGATAATACATTGAATCTCAGGAATCCCATAGTGGCTCCAAATTAGATTAAGATGCTGTTATTGTAGCTCCATGTTCACAAGCAATGGGAAAATACAATGTATAGCCTAAGGGTGGGTTCAGAAGTAATCCCTCAGTTTCTACTTCTGCCTTAACAAAATACAAGCTACCGTCAAAAGTACATTCTCACAGGCTGAATTCAAGTAGGAATTCCAGTGGAAAGAAGCAGAGTGAATGTATATGTACATATATATATGCTTGATTTTATACACTCACATTGATAATTATATATGCACACTGGATGGGTCCTAGGACTCACCGATGGACTCCAGCAGACAGGCAACTTCTGACATCACATCTCTCCACAGCTTCCTCTGTGCTGCGTTCATCAGGTCCCACTCTTTGGGGGTGAAGTTCACAGTTACATCTTCAATGTTCAGAGGTTCCTACAAAACCCAAGACAGTTCCCATTCTAGAGTGCAGCAGGGACAAGTTCAACAGACAAGCCTTGAGATGATGCCAACGGAGGTAGGTAGAGGGGAGGCCGGGTATGCACAGATACCAATGGTTCTGGGCTGGGCTATGCCCTAGTATCAAGAGTCCTCACCTCGTATACATGAAGCCCTGGGTTCAATTCCTCAGCATCACATATATAAAAAAGGCCAGAACTGATGCTGTGGCTCAAATGGCAGAGTGCTAGCCTAGAGCAAAAAGAAGCCAGGGACAGTGCTCAGTCCCTGAGTTCAAGCCCCAGGACTGCCCTCCTCCCCGCCAAAAATAAACCAACAGTTCTTTAGGGCAATAGCCAGGCCCCCTCGGAATGAGTGGCCTCAGCACTGGCCACACTGCACGGTGAGGTGGAGGAGCAGATAAGCAAGGCGCATCCTGGAATACTCCATGGCATGTGGAAGAGACAATATGAAGTAACCACATTCCACATGGAACACCTTCCTCTCCTGGAACTGGAACTCGGGTCTTGGGTGCTGACCCTGAGCATGGTTGCTCAAGACTAGTTTGTGCTCTACCACTAGAGCCACAGCTCTCCTTCCAGCTTTTCTTGGTGGTTGATGAGAGATAAGAGTCTGAGGGAGGGGCTGGGGATATGGCCTAGTGGCAAGAGTGCTTGCCTCATATACATGAAGCCCTGGGTTCAATTCCCCAGCACCACATATATAGAAAGTGGCCAGAAGTGGCACTGTGGCTCAAGTGGCAGAGTGCTAGCTTTGAGCAAAAAGAAGCCAGGGACAGTGCTCAGGCCCTGAGTCCAAGCCCCAGGACTGGCAAAGGAAAAAAAAAAAAGAGTCTGTGGGACTTCTCTACAGGGCTTTGAGCAACAGTGGCCAGTCCTCAGCCTTCAGAGCCATGTAATTATGACTCCTTTAGAATAAAGTTTGTGCAGGCTTTGGGCTTTGACCTCATGATCTACAGGCTGTCTCAGAGTTTCCTTTGCTAAACCTTAGTATTCTCCCACCAGAGCTACACTTCCATTCGCCCATTTCCCCTCTTCTTCTCATTCTTCTACCAGTCCCTCTCCTCCCTCTCCTTTTCCTTTTCCCTCTCTCTGTCCCTCCTTCTTCTTCTTGGTAATTTAGTGGAGAAGAGAATCTCATGCGTTTTCCTGCCCAAGCTGGTTGGAACTGTGATCTTCATTCCGGTCTCAGCCTCCTGAGTAGATAGAATTACTGCTGTGAGTCACCTATGCTCCATGCTAAGAATTAAATGTTACTAGAAGCACTCAGGCACTGCACTCAGTGAAGAGGCATGATCGACTACAGAAAAGGAAGCAGGGTAAAAGGCTGCCAGGATTAAAAAAACTCAAGCTTAAAGCTAGTCCATCAACTTCTCCTAAGATTAAGGGACCAAAGTTATTCACGGGAAAATGAGGCAGGATAAGTTCAGATGAATGAGGCCCGGTGAAGGCAACTCAGAAATGTGGTGTTTAGAAACATAAAAGCACTATCTCAGCTTCAGAGACACAACAGAATTCATCCCTTCCCAAGAGATGCATTCTCAGCCCAAGAATTAACATTTGTCTGGCAGGATGTATGCCTTCCTGAGTAAAACTCTCCCCCAAAACTTAAGCAATCCCCAACCAAAATGTAGACAACAGAGGGCTTTCCTTATCTCAAGGAAAAGGAACTGCTCCATGGCAGGATGGGTTCCACCTGCCAAGAGAGCCCCAAACACCTATATTGGCATAAAATTAAAGTCACACCCCTTCCTTTACCATATTAATAGTCTCAACAGCCAAGGAACTGGGGGTCTCTGCCTCTCCAAGACAGGACCCCCACTCTGTTAAGAGTGTGTCCTTCCTTTCAGCATTTCTGTCTGTTTTTTTTCTACTGCCTTGCTTACTTCCTCAGTAGAACTCAGCCAAGTTTCCTTATCACTGTGAATTGTCCAGAAATTCATTTTCTGGAATTGAAGTTAAGGATCCTAAAGAAGGAATCCCTTTGTTAAAAGGAAAATGTCACAAACCCTCACCTGCATCTATGCAAGAAGACAGAGATCTGAGGATCATTGTTCCAAACCAGGCCAGGGAAGGAGACTCGCAGAGACTCACATCTCCAGTAAGCCACACAGAAGATGCCGGAGTGGCACTGTGGCTCAAGAAGTAGAGCCTTAGCCTTGAGCCACATAACCTCAGTGACAGTGCCTTGGCCCAAAGTTCAAGCCCCAACACTGTGAAAAAGTAAAGAAGACAACTTCAGAAAACCAGTCATAAAAATGTTTAGCCACTTTGCACCTTTCACGCAATGAATGGTTGCCATAAGTATACCTAAGAGTAGTATCACTCAATAAAATCTTTGAATAATATTATGAGCTTCTTTTTTTTTCTGGTTCTGGGCCTTCAACATTATACCAGACATTATACCTGACATATACATATACCTGACATTATACCAGAGCTTTTCTGCTCCAACATATTGAGTCACACCTCCAATTTGCAGCTTTTTGCTGGTCAACTGAATACGAGTCTCCTGAGTTGCCTCACTAGGCTGTCTTCAAAAGTCCACCCTCAGATCTCAGGCTCCTGAGTAGCCAGGATTGCAAGCAGAGCAGCCCAGGCCCTAATATCCTGTGCAACTGCAGCAAGCAACACAGTAGTCATTCCTTCCTTGAGAACATAAAGCCAGCACTGTATCCAGAGCAGCTGGAGGAGATCCTTATTTTCTTCAGAATTAAGGAGTTCCCACACAGCATGGGCTCTTCATGGTGTCATTTCTGGGCACAGATCACGACAGCGTTGGTCAGAATGAGGTTCAAGGTCATTAAGACCAGTAGTTTTTCCAAGGCCAGTCATGGGGACACAGAGTGCAGTGATGACCATTCATTACTGATAGCACCTCTCATCCTCAGTGTTTATGCAAACTCATGGATTATACATTACTGTCTCTCTTCTTGTTCTTTCCATTCTGCTAAGTAGAAAGTGTTTTATATTATAGTAAATTATCCGAGAAGCCACATATTGAAGGACTGAGTCCTGGAGTTTTTATTATAGCATTAGCAGTCTGCAGGCAGCCGGTTTTTACAAAGGTCTGCAGCCCACACATACCGGTAACACTGTCGGGAAACAGGCCAGAGAGGAAATAAAGAACAAAAACCATACCAGGAAACCAATCCAGCTCCAATGGAGAGTTGACTTGGGATGCCATGGTGACTGGAGACCAGCCAGGAGACAGGACACAGTGTAATGCCCAGATTTTAGGGCCCCCAAAGACAACCATCAGAGTCCAGAGACAAAGCCAAACCGCAATGGTCGTTCAAACTCGGACCCCACCCCCACCCCTGGCGCACTCATTGCCAGTGATGCTGAGAGGCCCCGAGCACAATTCCAGCACAGCTTTTATAGACAAGTACAGGGAAGTTGGGGAAGACCCCTGGTTACCTGTACATGATTGGTTGACATTTGCCCTAGTTTACTGGTCGCCTCAGGATTGGCCTGGGTTTTCCGGCCAACTGTATGGGCCAGACGGCCTTAACCTTGGGGTACAGATTCAGGTGGGCCTCCAGGAGTGGTCACATAGCTACCTCCCTGGAGACAAATTGTTCTTGTCTCTTGTGCCCAGATCTGGGCCGGGGTCTGAGACTGGGCACTTACTTATGTCCAACCTTGAGTGGGCTCCGGGCGTGGACAATTAATTGCGCCCCGAGCCAGATGGCCGTTATCTTCAGTGCCCAGATTCAGGTAGTACAGAGTTCACAGAGGGGTGTGGTGGGGGGAGTGTGGTTACAGAGCAGCTATGGGAAGACTACTGATATTTTTCCACTTTCCAATGAGTTAGCAAGCAAAGGTACAGAAGCAAAATAGCTGTTATGGCATAATGGTCATAATTCTATTCTCTATGCTCTTCAACGGGAAGCAAACATGGAGACACAAACAATGGCACTTGAGCTGGCCTGACCCTAAATAGGATAAGGTCTGGGGGTTGGGTCACAGGAAGCTTCCAAAACCAGGCACTTGACTGACAGGTTCAGTAACCTATAGGCCAGCAGACACACCATGAAGACAAGATGGCAGGGAGTATAATTCACAGTGTGGCCAGTGATGGCGCTAGCCAGATACGACCAACCTATTACAAAAGAAGCTTCTTTATTGGGATCTGTCTAATTTTCAACATTTTACCCAATGCTTTCATTTTTTCCTATATTCTACATTTATTCCCACTTTTCTCCTACATGTATACTTTCAGACTGAATTCTGTTCATGAAGTTTCCTAGAGGTAACAACGTGTCATCAAATGTGAAGATGGTGATGGAGGCCAGATCTGGAGGGCAGATCTGGCTGGTGGAAGAGTGAAGAAGCTGACTCCATCTCCATTATCTCCCTTAGCCCTGAGCTTCAGAGTTGAGGGCCCTGCCCTGACTTCTCAGAAGCCCTGGAAGTTTTCCTCCCTCACTGTAAACAATAGAAACCGTCCTCCCCACCCCCCCCATGCACCTGCCAACTCTAACTAGATAAAAGGTTGGTTCAAGGTGATACTATGTAACAGCTTGTAACTCCATTGGCCACCTGCGTGTGGCTTAGCATACCCTATAGATGTTGTGACCTCATTGGCCAGGTATGTGTGGTGAGCTTGACCACGTGGCCTTGGCCTTTATAACTCTATAAAGTGGCAGCTCCAGCACACGGCAAGTCTGAGCTGTGGCCCTGGCTGGACAGTTTATTCTAACTTCCCCAATAACTCCATATTTTTAGCGAAGAATGTCTCTGAGTGGTATACTCTTGGAGTGACAGGGAGACCCCCTCCCTCAAACCCTTACCCATTACAACCTGGTTTAAAGTTAAATTAAACAAACAACTGGTTGTGACTGAGCTACATTAAGGCTTTTGGTTTCCCTCAGCAATGCCCCGATCTCCCACTCCAACCTGGGCCACTGGGAAGAGGAATCGCTGTTTTGCTCAAACGTTGGACCCCCACAAGGACCACCAGAGACCCACACCAATGCAAAAACAAAAGAAGTCTTTATTGCAAGCTTCAGCTTGGTCCTCCGCACACTGGACAACCAGATGCTAAGAGGCCAAGCGCCTAGGGCTTTCAGCTGATTTACACATTTTGGTAGGGGGAAGGCAGGGACTTAGCATTCATCATAGCATCTTTTAACAAATCAACACACACCATGGGAAAATTATAAAACAATTCTAAAGAATGTTTGGCGCATTTGGTGGTGGGAAAGAATCTGGAAAGGGTCATTGGCTAGATCAAGGGACCAACGCATTTAGAATTGATTGGTTAAGTCCTAAGTATGTAGTAAGGAGAGGATAGTGCACAGCTGCAGGGTTTTAGATACTGGAAACCACACCTGGGTGGGGGAGTTCTGGTAACTCTAAATCTTGTTTTTCTTCTTTGCTGGTGACTCTTATGGGTGTTTATGGTTTATCTATCTGCCCCGGGGCGTTTAATGTTTTTTTTCTAGGTCCTTAGTCACAAAGCTGTTTACAGAAGCAAAATTAGCAGTTAGTAACTACAAAATGGTGAAGACAATTTTTAGTTTCTCACCACGGAACCGCTGAAAGCCCCACTTCTTAGCCTGTGGAACTGGTGCAAACTCAGTTTTGGGGGCCACAGTTAGCACCACACTAAGTCAGTTGCACACATCAGCATGATTAAAGAGTCTCGCTGGACACTGGGGAGGGTGGGTGAAGTTTTCCCTTAAAAGTGGGGACTCTTAGGGTCATTGACTTCAATCACAGAATCAGAACTTCTGGACAAGTAGCCTTGGTAAGAACTTCGCAGAGCTTTATTGATTGCACAGGGAAGCAAATAGACAAGCAGACAAACAAGCATAAGGGAAGGGGCCCTCTAACAGAGTGTGGGGCTGGGCAGGAGCAAAGGGGAGACAGATCCTTGGCTGTTAGGGTTATTTGTGTGGCATTCATAATCTGCTAGTATGTGCTACTGCCCTTGTGTTTGTCTGCTACTTTGTTTGCTTACTCCATTAAGCTCGGCTACGTTTGCTTACCATCCTTCCTTGCCCAGAAATTCTTATTCCCCAGAGTCAAAAACCATAAGGAAGAGTACCCACATTTAAAGGAAACTTCACAAACCATCACCGGTGCCCCGGTGACAAGCCACTTCCCACGAGTCCATTAACAAAGGGAAGGAAGACATTCCCTGCTCTCCTTCTACACACCAGTGAACTGCAGGCCAGAGTACATGGATAGTTTAGTAGTGGGAGAATATTCCGAGTAGTGACCACTACTTCAGTCATTACTTGGAATTCCACTCGTGAACAAGTCTTATTTGTACTTAATATGCAGTGGAGCTCTGTTGGCTCTAGGATGTAAGCTGAGCCCATCTGAGCTGCTCAGGAAGCTGAGATCTGAGTACCCGGCCTCAATGCCAGCCCAGGCAGAAACATCTCAAGAGTCTCATCTCTAATGAACCACCGGGAAATGTGAAGTGGGGTTGTGGCTCCCTGTGGTAGAGCGCTAGCCTGCAGCAAAACAGGCCAGACACACCTTTGAGGCCGAGTTCAAGTCCTCTCACTGACAGAAAAAGAAAAAAAGATGCAAAAACCAGATGCCAAAAGTCTCATTTCTTTAAGGAAGGATTTTGCTACTCACCGGGGACTCCATCATCCCAAGACAGTGCTCCTCTAGGCTTTCACTCCTGGGCAGTCCCAGCTCTATGCTGAAAGAAGCATGGAGGGAGGAAGAAGCCAGTGGCCTCCTCCAGCCCAGGATTTCCAGCTCCAGGGAAAGTGAAGTCCTGGCTCCTCCCACCTGTGCACCTCCACCCAATCAACAACTCTGCTCAACAACTCTGAGGAGCACAGGGTGAACAATCATGCCCCACGGCTGTCAGTCAGCCGTTAGAGGCCAGGCCTCTGAAAAGCAGAGACCGGCTTTGTTCATTACCCAGAGACGGACTCCAGAATTGTGGTGTGGGGAATCCAGTCGGCGAAACACAGAGAAGACACATTTTGAGGTGTGATTCGGAGTGTTTAGTAAAAGTCCTGCATCTGCACGCAGTCTCTTGTCACAAAGACTGGCGACCCCGGAAATACACACTTAACACTTTTAGAAAAAGGAGCCAGGAGAGCAGAAAGAGCCCGAAAACAATACCAACAACCCAGACCAAACCTAAGGGAGCTCTGACGCGTGATGCCTTGCTAGCAGAAGCAGGGCTAGGAGATGGAGCCCTCATGGGAGGCCTGGCATCAGGGTGTCTGCCCTGCTCTTCCCCTAAAATCTGGCCCCATGGTGGGGTGTGGGGGTTGGTCCCAGGAAATTCAGGTCCCAGCCCCGTACTCTGGGGATTCAAGTGGGGCCCATTGGGGCTAAACCACACTGTGTCTTTACTTATCCCCTTTAGGTCTATGCAACCCCCTACATCTGCATTTCAAAGGATGGCTTGTCTCTCCTCTGGGCCTTGGTAGCTGGGTGGACAGCCCTGCTGTAGTTGAGTGAAGATCTGTATTTAAGTTTGATGTTCATCACCGTTGGTTTGACATTTTTATTACCTGGGCTCAGGTCTCTAGGACTGACTTGTTCTTGAAATAGTTGACCCTTATATGTGGACATCCTTTTTAGGAGAGGATGCATGCTGCCATATATTTAAAAACAGGTGTTTTTCGTTGAGAGAGAATGCACGTTCCCCAAGGATGAGCTGTTAGGGCTGGGAATATGGCCTATTGGCAAGAGTGCTTGCCTCCTACACATGAAGCTCTGGGTTCGATTCCCCAGCACCACATATATGGAAAATAGCAAGAAGGGGAGCTATGGATCAGGTGGCAGAGTGCTAGCCTTGAGCGGGAAGAAGCCAGGGACAGTGCTCAAGCCCTGAATCCAAGGCCCAGGACTGGCCAAAAACAATAACAAAAACAAACAAAAAAAAAAGGATGAGCTGTTTTCCCAAGAATGCGTTCTTCCAGGATACAGGTGAACATTTGGTATGTGAACCCGGCCAGGGTTCTGAACATAGGACCTAGGATCTGATCCTGAGATTCTTTTTCCCAAGGCTAGTCCTCTACCACTGGAGCCAAGGAGCCATTTCTGTTTCTGTTGTTGTTGTTTTCTAAGTAGTTTATTGGAGATAAGAGTCTGGAAGATGTTCCTGCCTGAGCTGGCTTAGGAAGTTGATCCTCTGATTTCTGGCTCCTGGGTAGCTAGGAATGTTGTCCTGAGCAGACAGTGCCTGGTGAGATGTCTTAATTACAACCACCAGGGCTGGCTCATTTCCAGGACATGTCGACTTCTATTCAGAAGATAATTGCCTGTGCCTGTATTATAACTTGTGCTGGGAAACTGAGTCACGAGGGTATTAGCATAAATAGCGCAAACTCAACAGACCACATAAACTTTAATGGACAGTTGAAGAGGGCCATCGGAGCCACAGTGACCTGAAGAGAGTCAGGAGACCCTGCAAACAATTCCGGGCAGGGCTCAAAGGTCTTAAGTAGGGTTGGAGTTGGCCGGAAACTAGAAGTTTCAGGACATGCTTTGCAAGTTTGTGGTTTTGCTCTAAGTAACTTACCCAGGCCTGGGTCTGGGAGCCTGCTCTGCAAACTCACCAAGCAAGCCCGGTTTTAACCCGGCATGGTCTGCGTTGTGAATGCAGGTGCCTTTTACCTGGGAGGAGCAAGGATACGCCTCCACGTTTTTGAAAGTGTAGATTCCCATCAAATGTATTACTATATTTAACGTAGTGTTATTGGGTTCGCAGATCGATGATTAAAGAGACCACTCAGTCAGATGACAATCGGGAAATCAACAAGTTATTTTTTTTTTATTTTTGGCCAGTGCTGGGGCTTGGACTCAGGGCCTGAACACTGTCCTTGGCCTCTTTTTTTGCTCAAGGCTAGCACTCTGCCACTTGAGCCACAGCACCACTTCTGGCCATTTTCTGTATATGTGGTGCTGGGGAATTGAACCCAGGGACAATCTGGGATATAAAGAATTTGAGCGAGAAAGTACAGGCAGGGTCAAGGCTGGAACCTCAAGATGGAGCTGAGAGCCATCTCAGAAGGCTGCTTATAAGCCCCAAACCACAGGAATTTCCTCTTTATTCTAACTATAGGAGTCAGTCACACACAGTTCAGGGTGTCTTGACCTTTACTGGAAATCACCTGACCATCAGGTGATAAAACAGGATGCAACTCTGCAGTGGGAGGGAGGAGGGGAGTAGGGGAGTAGGGGATTTGGGGAGGAGGGCTCACAGGTGTGGACAATACCCAGTCAATCAAAACAAGTTCAAAACAAGAATGATAAGTACAGCTCAGGACAGGTTACATTAAACATTGCCAATCATAGTTGTTCAAAGCTAGTGCCAGTCGATAATCATTGATCTGCATTTACATCATTTCAAAAGCACTTTTAAAATTTCAATGCTATATTTGCTGTATACCAGATACCCAGGTGGACCTCGATCCCACAACAACAGTCAGCAGCACTCAGTCTATCAGGCTAGGAGTCTTTCATTCAGATGTGCTCAGTATCTGCTCACTGCCACATGTACCACATGCAGGTGATAGCAACAGAGTTACAGAAGTGGAACTGGCATTTAGTGGTCACAAATAGCAATTCCAGTAAAACTCTGGTGAATAAAGCACTGAACCATTAAGGCATTCATTAAAGCAATGAAAATACTCCTTAATACTTGGTTCTGGGTGTGACTGGTATTTAATGAGGACCCATCTAACTTCTTTAAAACATGCAAATGGAGTAAGGATCAGGCTTGATCTCTCTCCTTCCTTTCTTTTGCAAGCTCCAGCAGATCCAGGCCCAGCTGCTTTGGGCTCCTGTTATTCCACTCAGATTTGCCCCTCCCTCGGTCAACTACCTTGTCTAAGCCTGCTGTTTCTAGGGACCCAAAAAAGGAGGCTCCCCTGTGCCTTTTACTAGGTTTCCACAAGTTGACTAAAGATTTGAAAGGACACCCATGGAGGTCTCAGCATCATCTCTGGGCTCTCACCGCAGGAGGGGCCCAATCCAATTCCTCTGGATTCTTCTATTGGCTGTCTTTTGCCTAACCTGGAGTCACTAAACTCTGGGACCTAAAGCCTCCTAAGCTCATATGTGTAAGGTCCACCCTGGGAGGCTCCATGCAGATGCCCCCACCGGTTTAATTCTGAACCCAGGATCAGAGTTACCTAGGTAACTGACACACATCCAATCCACCTGGCCAGATCTCCTGCCTTTCTCTATATAATCTAGCTAACACCAGACTCCCTCCATTCCGCCCCCCCCCCTTCCATTTCCTTTTGGCTCTATTTCCTTTTGTTTTCTCTGCTTCCTTCCCCTCTGTCTCCCCAGCTGCCATCATGTGTGGGCTGGCAGTTTCCTCCTCCCCCACCCCCACCAAACTCCGTTCTCCTGGATCATGTGGCGAGTTTCCTTCCAGGTGAACCTTCCAATATGATCATGTCATCATTTCTGGCCTCAGTATTTCTTGACCAATGAGTTTAGGTGTCTCCGTCATGGGACACTAGATCCTGACATCTTGGGGGACCGGCACATCTCCTGTAGGTGCTTGGTGTAATAGGGAGGTCAGATCTGGCCAATGCCATTATTAACTGTGGAGGGACTTCAGGCTGACTCCAGCTCAGATTAGAGCAGAAGCCAACTCCATCTCCACCCTATCACTGAAAGCTCTCCCTTATTATGATAAGTTATGCAAATTGACCACCTGAGGCTTGGGAGCTTCAAGGGAACCTGTGCCCTCCCATTGGTAGGCATATCCACCTGACATCAAATCCAGGTACCCTCCAGAGTGGGCATATCCACCTGATGTCAAATCAATGTGCCAATTCTAACTAGAATGATAGGTTGGTCCAAATAGATACTATGACTGACTGTGACTCTATTGGCCACCTGTGTGTGGCCTAGCACATTCTGTAAGTGATGTATCCTCATTGGCCACCTGCATGTGGCAAGTTTGACTGTGATGTTTGCCTTATAACCAGGCTGGAAGGCCACACGAGCGCGGTTCCAGCTCCAGAGTCAGGGCTGCGAACGTGCAGGCAGCTCCAGGTCTCAAATTTGGGCCCTGATCCTGCACACATGGTAGGCAGTTTTGGTTCCCGAGTCTGGGCTGTGACCAAGGCTGGTCGGTTCACTTTTTGTTCACTTTTTACTTCTCCAATAAGTCCGTCTTTTTGTCAACTTGTAGCTGGAGACTGTGTGGTGTACTCTTGGGGGAACCAGGAATCCCCTCACTTGCGGTGGGACCCAGGTTCATTGTAGCCAACCCCCACTCTACTTCATACTGGTGCATAGATTTGACATCAGGTGGATACACCCACTCTGGAGGGCACATGGATTTGACATCAGGTGCATATGCCTATGGTTGGGCGGTCACAGGTTCCCTAGAAGCTCCAGGCCTCAGGTGGTCAATTTACATAACTTATCATAATAAAGGAGAGCTTCCCTGGATAGGGTGGGGGAGAGCTTAGTAGAGATGGAGTTGGCTTCTGCTCTAATCTGAGCTGGAGTCAGCCTGAAGTCCCTCCACAGTTATTGATGGTACGGGCCAGATCTGACCTCCCTATTACACTCGGCAAGTAGACGAGCTCTCCAACTTAGGTCCTGTCTCCTTTCTTGCTCTAAACCGCTCTGCTCTCCGTGCTCTCCTGCATGCTTAGTCCCTGCTGAACCGCTAAACTCTTTCACTGGACCAGGCCAAGGAGGCCCCACCTTACCCCTTACGGGGGTGGGGGAAGCTGACCTCAGTCCCCCTCTGTCACCCCTGGCCTCCGCAGAGGCAGCACCCCCACCCCCACCAATCTCCTCCTCCCTGTCACCCTTCTCCTCCTTCTCCTCCTCCTCCAGCCCTCTCTCTCATACAGCCTCTTTCAGCCCCCTTGTCTGTTACTTGCTCTTGCCCTCTCCAAAGCCCTTCCGCATCAGCTCCTCTCCTCCCACTCTGGCCCCTCTCCTTCCTACTCAGGACCAGACTGTTGTGTCCTCTAATCCAGTAAACACCACCACCGACTCAGAAAAGCAGGACGAGGAGGCTTTACTATCTCAGGACTACACTGCACAGGGCGAGCAGCAGAGTGCAAGGCCAGCCTTCTTTCAGCAGGGTTTAGGCAGGGAAAACCACACGCGGTGTTTTACATGGAAGCCAGCGGATTTACAGAAGCAGAGCCAGTATTCAGTAATAACAGGAAACTGTGAAATTGATTAGGGCACCTCCTAACAAAAGTGGTTACACACAAGCAATACAAACATCTAGGGGAACAAGGACAATCAGGACCCCAATTATTTTTGGGAACTCATCTCCAATTAACCTCCAGAAAATAGAAGTAGAGCTGTGGCTGAAAGTGGTAGAACACTAGCCTTGATCTCAAAAGCTCAGGGACAGCGCTCAGGCCATGAGCTTTAGCTCCATGACCTACAAGGAGAAAAAAAAAACCTACATGTTTATCCTTAAGAAATATCTAAGTGGGGCTGGGAATATGGCCTAGTGGCAAGAGTGCTTGCCTCGTATACATGAGGCACTGGGTTCGATTCCCCAGCACCACATATACAGAAAATGGTCAGAAGTGGTGCTGTGGCTCAAGTGGCAGAGTGCTAGCCTTGAGCAAAAAGAAACCAGGGACAGTGCTCAGGCCCTGAGTTCACGGCCCAGGACTGGCCAAAAAAAAAAAAAAAAACAACAAAGAAATATCTAAGTATTCTAAGCATTACCTAAGTATTCTGCTCGAAACATCCATTTAAAGCATAAGAGCCCATTTGGTAAACTTCGGGGCTGGTACTCATTTACAAGGAGAATGAACATTGTCACGGTGAGGTTTAAGAAAGACACTGTGTTCTTCTACAGAATAACATGAGCCCCGCAGTGGGAACTCTGAGGCTCCATGGACTTCTCTAGTATTCCTGGACGGGTCTCTGTAACCATGCTCAATTTCACCTTCTGCTCCTGTGGGCATGCCCCTTTACACATAAACATTGCCTCTGTCTCCTGATCCTCATACTGTTGTGCCAAGTCGCAAAACGACCACCAAGAAAACCACCGAGACTCAGACATTCTGAAATGCAAAAGCAAGGCAAGGCTTTATTTAAGCGAGCTGCAACTCGGGCCTCATCCTACCCACCGACACAGCGGAGATTAGGAGGGAGCCCTGAGCTGTGATTACAAAGGGCTTATAAAGGCAAAGAAGCAAAGAACAAAGTTACAACAATCCGGTGTTCAAGCAAGCAAGATTAGGATACAGGTACAAATCTGATTGGCTCAGTGTTTGAGGCAGCCCAGGGGTGGGCAGAGTTAAGCATTCCCAGCGGTTAGAGTTCTAGACCAACTGGGCCCTAAAGGGCTTATACTGGGTTTGCTCACAGGGCCTGCTTATCTCAGGTTCACGTGGTAAGGTGGGGTTCGCGTGGTAAAATGGGGCCTGACTTCAAAGTCTGGCACTTCAATACTTCAGACTCAAATTCTCATTCAGAGAAGTGCCATCAAATTGCATGCTGCTCAGACAGAACAGAGCTCCCACTGCGACTCTGGGGACAGAAACACTATCTAAACCATTGCTTATTATAACTCAAGTGCTTGTTATTTACTACATAAGATTTCACCTGCTGCTGAAGTGTGTGTAGATTGTGTTCCTCTGCACAATGTTCTATGGTCAGAACTATGCGACCACATCTTCCCAAGGCCCTGAGGGTTCAGGCCAGCAAGCACTCTCAGTTCTTCCCCAAGGCTGTTCAGCACACTGAGCACCTCCGTCCCCAGTGTCCCTTAATGAGGTGCAGAGGGACGCTCTCTGCCCAGAGAAAGACATTCCGCTCATTCTAGACAGCCACACACAGAAGCTTTCTCTGTCCCCTTCAAATAAGCTTTTCAGTTCTCCAACCATGAAGCCTGCTGTCCTCCTTGTCTTCATTCTCTGCCAAGTTATATCAGGTAACAACATTGTGTGTGGAGGAGCTCAGGTAACAGTGCAGGCCTGGGGCTGTTAGGTCCCCTCCCTTAGGGCTCCACACAGATGCCCCCACCTCATTAAGTCTCCACCCAGTTACCTGGGTAACCTGAAGACCTGGAGGCAGTTACCTCCCCTTTCCCTGAGGTCACATCCTAATCCACCTGGCCACACCCCTTGCCCCTGCCCTAGATATAAGGCAGGGCTGGGTGGGGGTCGCACTCTCTCTCTCCCTTCAATCCTGCCATGGGTCATCTTGGTCACAGGCCAGCAGTTCGGTAATAAACTTTCTTTCCTGCCTGAATACCGCGTGGTGTTCTCCTTAACCGGCTACCTACTTTAAAAACCTAACATACATGGAGCCCTCAGGGAGAGGACCTAACAGGGCCTGGTAGGATGTCAGGAGTGAACAGCCCCTCTCACCTGTGCCATGAAAGAGGAAGGGGGGGGGGGTCTTCCCAGAAATTTGGAAGGTCTCTGACTATGAGGGCTACAGTGCTGTAAATCATACCTACATCCAAGTTCTGCTTTAGCTGACTGGATGTTTAAAAGGCAGAAGGAACCCATGGATTTGGGTGGAGCTTCTAAGCAGAGTGCAGCCCAAGGGACCTAGAGTGTTGGGGCAGTGGATTGGGAGCTTCCAGATGATAGAAGTCTGGCCCGGAAACTCCCTTTACCAGGCCTCTCTGCCTGTCTGTACTGGCGGGGCTCCTATGCTGGGGCCTCAGTATGAATTTGGTGCTGGACTAAAGAGATTTGCAAGCATTGGAAACAGCCCCCCAATTTGTCTAATAATTAGAAGGAGCTCCTGGCAATGATGCCTAGGAGAACAGACACACTGCTTTACATCAGTGGAAATATCTTCCCATCTTTTCCTAAGAATTCAGAACCTCGCATGTTAAAGAAAGAGTAGAAAGTCATGGGTATTTAAGAGCATAGGAGATCCTTCTTATATTTTTAGCAACTGCTATTGTACTAGCTTTGGGTAAAACAGGCAGGTCTGAAAATTTACAACAGAATATGTAATGTGAAACACTACTATCCCTTGTGAATCCAGAGATTCTCCCTCCATGTGTGCAGCTGTGATCCATCTCCTGTAGCCCAGTAAATAATACTTCAGGCTGGGTAGCAAGGGGCAGCTTTAAGGACAAGTCTGATGTTGCAAATGCAATAGAAAAAAGAGGCACTGGGGGGTGGGGAGGGAATGCATTTGGAAATCTAATGTATATTACAAAATTAGCAAGACTGAGCTGGGAATGTGGCCAGCCTAGTGGCAGAGTGCTTGTCTGGCAAGCATGAAGCTCTTGGTTTGATTCCTCAGTACAACATACACAGAAGAAACTGGAAGTGGCTCTGTGGCTCAAGTGGTAGAGTGCTAGACTTGAGCAAAAGAAGCTCAGGGAGAGTGCCCAGGCCCTGAGTCAAGCCCCAGGTCTGGCAAATAAAATAAAATAAAATAAAATAAAATAAAATAAAATAAAATAAAATAAAATGAACATGACCGTGGGGAGGACAGGGATCAGTGAGAATGTTGAAAGAGGTGATATTGATCAAGCTACATCATATTAATAAATTGCTTTATTAAGTGACAACCCCTTAACTACTTCAACATAATAATAAAGCTGTACTGAAATGTAGAGAGAATAGAGATGGAAAGGCAGTTTGGTTTATCAGATATTTGTTGAGTATCCACTATATGTTAGAAAGCAAGTGTATCAGGAACAAACCCATAAGATGACTTTGATTCTTGTGTCTAGTCACTTTGCTATGCAATCCAGGTACAAGTCAGTACACGTCCAACACAGAGCTCTCAAAAAGGAACAGAGAGCCTAGCACATGACAGCCAAGCACTGGTGCCTCACCCCTGTACATCTAGCTACTCAGGAGCCTGAGATCTGAGGATCCTGTTTGAAAGCCAGTCTGAGCAGGAAGTTCTGAGACTCTTATCTCCAATCAAGCACCAGAAAACCAGAAGAGGGGCTGTGACTCAGTGTTAGAGCTCTAGCCTTGAGCACCCCAGCTACACAAGTTCAAGCCCCACAACCAACAAAAAGAAAGAGAGAGGAGTGGGACAAAAAAGAGAGGGAGGGAGGGAGGGACAGAGGGAGGAAAGGAGATAGGGAGGGAGGACAGAGGGAAGAGCAACCCCATGATTAAAACAGAAAAACCAGAAGGAACACAAGATTTGAAAGACTAAAACCATAAGTTGAAAAGGTTTTGTAGGTATAGACTTCATACAAACAATTGTGTTGATTATTTGTGAACACTTAGAATTTTCAAGGATTTTATCTGTATGTTAATGAGTGTTTGTGCCTCTGTGTCTGTGTTTGCTTATATGAGAAGTACATTTCTATCTGTTATGTCACATGAGTTTTGCTGGTCTGGAAATACTTTCCCAGAGCACGTGTCAAGCCTCACGTTTAGAATCTCAGGGAACATGCTAAGAATCACCTCAACTGTGCTTTCTGTTCTTTGAAGGGAAGGGTATACATTTCTCAAGATGATTCAAAGGTATTTCAATAAAACAAGAAACCAGCTTTGTCATGATCAGCACAGAAATGGTTGCTGGAGAGCACCTCATGTGGGTAACCTCCTCCTGTAAGATCCTTTCTTTTTCAAAGTGCAGCCCAGTCGCCTCTGGGCACCATTGTGGCCTGCCTGCCTCCTGAGCACTTACTGAGCAGCCACTCCTAAACATGGAGGGAAGAAGAGAGGCAGAACATGACTGGCAAGCCCAGTGTGCGGGAACGGGAAGACACTGCAAAGGCCAGTGGAGAGGATCACAGGATCTTAATGAGATCACAGGAAAGCCTGGGTATATGCAAAGGAGAACAGGGAAGGCTGTAAGAGAAGGAACTAGAATAAAGCTGAACACGCAAGCTATAGCCCTGGTGTTGTCACTGGATGACAAGGTGACCTTAGGGGCCCTTGCTTCCTGACCTCACTCACAGTTCTTCTGTGGACAGAAGAGGTAGCCTATGATGGTGTTGGAACACTCAACTTTGCCTCAACAGCAGATGTCTATAAATGATAGTTTGTCTGTAATATATAAAGGACAAGGCTCACTCCAAAGGAACTCCCAACACAAAAAAATGTTCTCTGCATAACCTGAACTGTTGCAATGAGTAATGATATGATATTTTCACAAAGTCCTGTGATTGAAGACCTCAGTTCCTTCAGCCACAGTAAAATAGCACAAGACATGGAAACACAGAGTAACAGGAAATTTTCTTACGAACAGGTTGCAGGATGGAAAAGGCCAGTATTGTAGCAATTGTCTCACAGCCATTTAATGAATTCTTGCCATATTCCAAGGATGGAAACTGATTGTGAGATACACACACACACACACTCACACTCACACGCGCGCGCGCGCGCACACACACACACACACATTACCTGGGGGGATGAAACAGCAGATAATACAAACATATTTACACATTGAATATGGAGGAATATGGTTTCCTTCCCCCAGGAAAATACACTCTCTGCCCATTTCTTTGAAGTGTATTGTCCTTTAAAGTTGTATTTCAGGGGCTGGGGATATGGCCTAGTGGCAAGAGTGCTTGCCCCGTATACATGAGGCCCTGGGTTCAATTCCCCAGCACCACATATATAGAAAATGGCCAGAAGTGGCGCTGTGACTCAAGTGGCAGAGTGCTAGCCTTGAGCAAAAAGAAGCCAGGGACAGTGCTCAGGCCCTGAGTCCAAGTCCCAGGACTGGCCAAAAAAAAAAAAAATAAAAAATAAAAATAAAATAAAATAAAATAAAGTTGTATTTCAGTTCCACTTTTGAAACATATAACTCTTACAGATGTATAATAGAAATACACATATTAAAGTTATATGATGACCTATCATGTAAGAGAGGAGAGAGTGTGAAATTTATTTCTCTTCTTTAAAAACATTCTACTCCAAGAAAAAGCACTGATACTATGTAGAATTAGTCTCTCTTGCATCTGTCTGAGGAGAGAGTAGGGAGTAAGGAAAATGAATAGAATGTAATGTGAGTAAGGGAAACGAATAGAAGGTAATGCAAGGAAAATGAATACAAAGTAACAGGCTGGGAATACGGCCTAATGGCAAGAGTGCTTGCTTCATATACAGGAGGCCCTGGGTTGGATTCCCAAGCACCACATATACAGAAAATGGCCAGAAGTGGTGCTGTGGCTCAAGTGGCAGTATGCTATCCTTGAGCAAAAGGAAGCCAGGGACAGTGCTAAGTCCCTGAGACCCAAGCTCAGGACTGGCAACAAAAACAAAAAACAAAACAAAACAAAAATACAAAGTAACATGGGTCCTGAGAACTCAGGCAGGGCTGATGGACATTCTACTCCACCTGTTATTGCTTAGATGGACACTCTACTCCATCTTTTATTACTTAGAAGCATCCAGCATTGCTGGGTTCTTTTCAAGAAAAATTCCCAACTTTTAAAGCATAGGTGTAAGAAATCAAGTAACAACAAGCATACATCCAAAGCTGTTTCCAAACACTGTCCCCATCCCCACATAAAAAGGTAAAAATACAGTAAGACTGCTGAATGGTTACCATGCCCCTCTTTCTGTGCAAAGGCAAGCGCAAGGAAATCTGTGATTGACCAAATGGCTCCTGCCAAAGATACTGCATTGAAAGGAAGGTGTATGTGGGACGGTGTTTACACAACAGATTCTGCTGCCTGCCCCTGGGCAAGCATCCCAGGATTGAGAACACCACCCCCAGGAGTCACTGAAGCCTCTTGTTGGTTTAAATGTTTCTTTCCCCCCACCCCGCCCATCTTTCTTTTTTTCACCAATATTCTTTCTGATTCCACAATAAGCAATAAAGAAAGATAAACAGAAACCTATTGTAAAATTCAAGTTACACCTATGACCCTCCATCGCTGGTTGGCTCCTGGCCCATCCCATCCTTCTCTTGGATGGGGTTGGGAACCAGCTGGGCAGGGAAGGTCGCTTTCACCACACATGCAGGGTTGTGCCACATGGAAGCCCTCCACCACTCATGGGAGGGGACACGCCCCTAATTCCTGCACACCAGCAGGGTTTCCCTGTCTGTCCAAGGCCAGATGGAAAACCAGATGTCAGCCATTACCACAGATCTGGGTCCTGAACACAACAGTGCTCGGATCAAAATCCATGTGTGAGCTTGGCCAGAGTATTTGTAGCCAGTCCCCATTACTGAGCATTTCCTCCCGTTGCATAAACCACTGCATTGCTTGATCTTGGTCTGTGGTGGTCTTTTCGGGGGTCCTGAACACAAGCAAAACAAGAGTGCTTGCCTCATATACCTGAAGCCCTGGGTTTGAATCCTCAGCACCACAGATATAGAAAAGGCTAGAAGAGGCAGAGGCACTGTGGCTCCAGTGTCAGAGTACTAGCCTTGAGCAAAAAGAAGCCAGAAACAGTGCTCAGGCCCTGAGTCCAAGCCCCAGGACAGGCAAAATGAAAAAAAGAAAAGGAGAAGTAGAAATTGTGAGCAGGTGAAATTTGAGCAAAGTATAAACAGTAAAATGCGACTTCAATGGGGCAAATAATGTAGGAAGCATTTTAAGAATCTGACTTTTCCCATAGGTCCAAATTTAAAAGCTTGGATATCTGTTTTTATCCGGGTCCTTTTAAGAACTCATAAAAATTCTTATATGCCAATGGCAGAAATGACCATAGCTCTCAAAATAGCTTCTGTGATCATGGAACATAGATTTCCTCCTTTGTTCATCTCTAAAGTGGCTTTCTATGCAGTCATTTGTTGGATCTTGCTCTAATCTATGCACACTTTGGGCTCTACACTGACATGGTTGTCTTTTCCTAAATGAATGTAAGTCATGTCTCAACTTATTTCTCAGATTTAGCCAGAAGAGACGACTGTGGTATTGACATACTCTTGTAGCAGCATCTCGTGTACAATTATACTGGTAATTATTTAAACATAAGGCACTTTAATGGTCAAATGATTTTAGATCAAAACAGTCACAACCTCTTAAAGAATCTTGCTAAGGTCACATAAGAGGTTGCAATGCAGCAAACTGAATCAACTCTTTCATAGGCTCTGAGGGTGTGCTCACTAACACATGCGTGTGGATACAGCCATAAAAATGTTACCTGACTTCTATCACACCTTTGTCTTTTCAAAATACCCTATTAGGTATTGACAAATCTGAAAATGAAATTGTAAAATTCCACTCCTACGAGGTGCCTGAAAATTCCAGAAAGAGGCTGAAGTATTAAGGAAATGGAAATGGGAATGGTTACAAGAACCTGGGAGGGAACAATTTGAAAGACTGATATTAAATTTCAGTTATACAAGTTGAATAGGTCTAGGCATCAACTAGACAATAGCCATGTCTATAGCCTTTACAATTTTGTTAAGAGAATGGATATTATAGTAATTGTTCTTTTTTGCCAGTCCTGGGGCTTGAACTCAAGGCCAGGGCACTGTTCCTGAGCTTCTTTGGCTCAAGGCTGGCACTCTATCACTTGAATCACAGTGCCACTCCTGGAGTTTCCTGTTTTATATGGTGCTGAGGAATGGAACTCAGGGCTTCATGCATGCTAGGCAAGCACTCTACCACTAAGCCACATTCTCAGCCCCCGTGAACTCTTTTTGCTCAAAGCTAGTGATCTACCACTTTGAGCCACAGCTCCACTTCTGGTTTTCTGCTGGTTAATTGGAAAGTCTCACAGACTTTCCTATCTAGGCTGGCTTTGAACTGTGATCTCTGCATCTCAGCATCCCAAGTAGCTAGAATTACAGGCGTGAGCCACCTCTCTGAGGTTTGCCTCTCTCGAACTCAGGGCCTGGGCACTGTCCCTGAGCTTCTTTTGCTCAAGGCTAGTGTTCTACCATTTGAGCCACAGTGCCATTTTCCACCTTGTCTGAGTTGTTTGTGGCGATATGTCCCATAGACTTTCCTGCCAAGACTGGCTTTGAACCATTGCAGGGAGCCAAAACAGCTGTTGGGATGTAACTTAAAGAAACTACAAGGACATCTGGGTCTGGCTGTCATGTTGTAACATAAAGAAACTCTAAAACTTAACTGATAAGAACACTTGATGCTTTTACAACTTTGCCTGTTAAGCTTAACATCTTGTCTAGCTTTAATTAACAACCTTGTGAACTTACCCAGTCCCTGTCCTGAGAAAGAGCATCCCACGGTTCTGTAACCTAGCAACCTAATGACCCTGTCTACGTGAGTTACCCTTTGCTGATTACTATATACGCTGCCGTGCAAAAATAAAGTTTGAGACCTTGATCAGAATCCTGTCTTTGTCTCCCTCCTTCTGTCAGGTTTGTCTCTCATTCAGGTCAATTCCCCTTCGGACTCCTGTTGACAAAACCCCTCTGCCCGGGCAAACCATGACCCTCAGTTCTCAGCCCTGAGTAGCTAGGATAACAGACTGAGCCACCACTGCCTACCTCTACTTATCCATTTTTTCTTTTATTCCTCTCATTCCTTCTTTCCTCCTCTCTTCTTTCTTCTTTCCCTCTCTTCACCTTCTCCTTATGTCCTTCCTTTCCTTCTTTCTTCTTTACCTCTCTTCTTCCCTCCTTCCTCTATTCCTTCTGCTCCTCCTTATCTGCCTGTCTGTCATCTGTCTGTACCTCTTTTTCATCTCAGTAATTTGGTCAGAGTCAACTGCCTGAGATGAAGCTACTGGTCTGGGAATAATATTTGCTATTTTCTTTTTTAGAGAAATGTAAGATGGCTTTATAAAAGTTGCATTCCTACAAAATTATTTTTAAGAATAAACCAAGCCAGGCACCAGTGGCTCATGCTTATAGTACAAACAACTCAGGTGGCTGAGATCTAAGGATTGTGGTTCAAAGACAGCCTAGGCAGGAAAGTCCAGAGACACTTCTCTCCAATCAACCACCAGAAAACTGGAAGTGATGTTGTAGCTCAAGTGGTAGAGTGCTCGCCTTGAGCTAAGAGCTCAGCCACAGTGCCCAGGCCGAGTTCAAGCCCTATGATCAATCAAAAAGTAATAATAATAAATAAAATAAACCAAGAACCCCTCAACACTGGCCAAAACAAATTATTATTATTATTATTGAAGTATCTTTTCACCGGCAAGTGCCAGCGTGAAAATAAGCAAAGTGGTTGGACTTCTCAGGTCCTGGCCGCGTGTTTGTAGTCACTCATAGTTGCCTCGCCCACAGGGCTCGATAGTAAAATGCAGCACTTCAGGCCTCTCTGGCAGAGGCCTGTGAGCTCTTCGTTTTTATAGCAATAATCCCCGCATCCTCCGTTAAGCCTGAGGCACTTCTCATCAAAAAAGGCGTTCCTGGCTATGCAAGGGAAGGGGTTGTTCGGGGTTAGTCGAGGTCGGCTCATTCTGAAGCATGTGTAGTCACACGGCAGGTAATACGGCATCTGCAATGGTTTCTGGAAAGCTGTTCTAGGCCCTTCTCCCTGCCAGTAGGTACAGTGACAAGGGGTGTTTTCTATGTGGTATTAGGTAAAAGACGATGATGAATTGCTTCCTCTTTGAACATTTATTAAGCTCTCTGGAAATAGCTTCTAATACCCTTTCATCCAAATCTATTGGGCAATTTACCAGTGTGTTCCTGTATAGGCATCTAGAGTAAGGAACTGCCCTGGATTCACGTAGAGCAAGATCTGAAGCTAAGGAAAGTAGTCAGGCTAGAGTAAAGAGGGACTTTGTGTGTGTGTGTGTGTGTGTGTGTGTGTGTGTGTGTGTGTGTGTGTTCCCATGTGCACATGCGTCTGTTTGAAAAATTTTACTGGGGTAGATCCTGAAAAGGCTGCTTGGAAAGGCCAGGACCAATTTCTTCTCCGCATTTCATCAAAACGTGGATTAGAGAAGACACATACTTCAGACCCGAAGCGGGTGGTGGTGTTGCAACTGACTCCCTAATACTTCTCACTTATTTCAGATAGAATTCCAGTTCTGGATTTAGCACTTTATCAGTAGCAATTGTAAGAGCAGCCTGCTTTCAGCTAAGGAGAGCCTCTAAGGTCAATGTGTGAAACACCCGATTCACATCTGTGCAAAATTTACAGCCAGTAGTTAAATGCTGTCATATGATCTATGCATTAGCTGGCATTGGCATATCTAGCTTGGGAAGTGTCTGTGCCTTCCTGAGCCACAGACTTCTAGTGGAACATGAGAGACACCTGTGCAGAGACTCTGTGTGTGTGCGAGCACATGTGTGCTCATGTCAGGTTGACTTCATTTTTGTATATGTAACATTACATAATCTTGTGTTGAATAAGTTAAAAAAAAAGACCTCTGATTACTCTCATGAGAGCCAGCAGAGTCCATTTGTCATGAATTCTGAAGTTCTCGATCCCCTGATTCTAACACAGACTCTCTTCACATAGAAATATGAAGTGATCAGCTCGTGTGAACATTCTGTGCAATGCACATGGGTTGAAACAACACTAGCACGTGGGGCGGATCTGGCTACCCTGGTGTCTGAGAAGCCCTTCCTTCAGCTCCCTGGACCCCGCATGGATCTGGACTGCACCTTGCTGTCAAGAAAGACACAGATGAGTGTCCCGGGAGGTGAATCTTGATTCCCACTGTGCCTCTCCCTGCACCTAGGCAGCACGGGCCCCGGTCCGGGCTACTTATGCCTGGGCTCCTCTATGCTGACCTGTAGGACTTGGAGAAGATGCCAAGTGTTGGAGAATTAACCCGCGGAAAACTTAGCCTCAGCATGGTTACACCAATGCCTCATTAGCACACTAATAGGCGCTTGGGAACACATTCCCAGTAAGGAGTTCTTTTGTGTTTGTGGGCCAAAGGAAGCCACCTTTTGTTGTGAGACTCTCCCTTCCCCCTTGCTAAGAGTCTCACTGAGGAGACTTGCTTGACCAGCTAGCTGCCTTTAGTGTTAGATTCTCACTGTAGATAGGGAAGTCTCTTCACAAGTCTTTGGGGAAGTCCAGATCAAAGTTGTCTAGCCTTGAGGAGATAGTAGCTAGGAGATAATTATAGTCCTACCCCGACTGACTGGTTATAGTTCCTTGTTTTGATATCAACAATCTTTGTAGTCACTACATCCGGTAATAGGAAAAGCATTTGTATTAAGTTCCTCCCCTCACAGTAGTAACTTCCTCCAATTTTGTATTTGAGACAAATGTCATGCTGTATTGATTTTTACCCTTGTAGTTGTGAAACTGATTTCTAACCCTATATAAACCCTGGCCCTCTTGAAATAAAGTATGCATTGGTTCACACACCTTGCATCCCCCGTGTCCTGACTACAGCTGCAGTTACCCAGGCCCAACAGCCGAGCCCTCCTCAGGTCCTGTTTCTATAAAATATTCATAAGATGGGCCTGCTGTGCACATTTTTTCCCTCTGAGAATCATTAAATATGAAGTAGGGAAGAGATTTCCTTCAAGGTGCTGGCTCTGGACAACAAACGCATTTCATTATGTGGGGATCTTACTACACTATTCAGCTTTATGGGATAGGATTGAAAGGTGACAAGGTACATTGTGCCATTTCTCCAGAGTCCATGGGGGACATGAATCCTCCACACCTACCCCTCTCTCTCTCCCTTCCTCCCTCCCTCCTCTCCTCTCTCTCCCTATTCCCTTCATATATATGTTAGGTTTTTAAAGTAGGTAGCCGGTAAAGGAGAACACTATGCGGTATTCAGGCAGGAAAGAAAGTTTATTACCGAACTGTTGGCCTGTGGCCAAGATAATCCATGGCCGGAGAGAAGGGAGAGGGAGAGAGCGACCCCCACCCAGCCCTGCCTTATATATAGGGCAGGGGCAAGGGGTGTGGCCAGGAGGATTAGGATGTGACTTCAGGGAAAGGGGAAGTAACTGCCTCCAGGTCTTCAGGTTACCCTGTTGTGCCAAGTCGCAAAACGACTACCAAGAAGGCCACCGAGACTCAGACATTCTGAAATGCAAAAGCAAGGCAAGGCTTTCTTTAAGCGAGCTGCAACTCGGGCCTCGTCCTACCCACCAACACAGCGGAGGTTAGGAGGGAGCCTCGAGCTGTGATTACACAGGGCTTATAAAGGCAAAGAACAAGGTTACAACAATCAGGTGTTCAAGCAAGCAAGATTAGGACACAGGTACAAATCTGATTGGCTCAGGGTTCGATTCTAAAATGGGGTTCACGTGGTAAAATGGGGCTCACGTGGTAAAATGGGGCCTAACTTCAAAGTCTGGCACTTCATTTCCCCCTTTTTCTTTTTGGTACCTTGGGAGCCAATCATGGCTCCATTCTGTCCATTTCAATGGCTTGCATGTCTAGGGGATGATATAGAGGTAAGGCATGGGCCAGTAGGGCCCAAAGTAGTAATCAAAAATAACTCTGGTCCCTCGGTTTTAAAGGGGGGCTGATGGGTGAAGATCATCCATCTTCTGTAACTTCTTCAGGCTGACTCAGGGGCGTTGACCTTACCTAGCCAGGAACCTATAACCTTACCAAGGGACTGCAGGAGTACTGCAAACTGAAAATTAACTTTCAGCTATACAGACTTACCATAAGCTGTATAGTGTTTAGTACCCAAATGTAAGCAACAAAATAATACATAAACTTCTCAGCTGTGCTCTAAGGGTCGGGTGGCTATACCCGTATTCCTGAGCAAGCCCAAAACTACCTAAAATAAGGAGTCACCTCACTTTGGAGTGAGCTGCAAAAATAACATTAACCTTAGCCTGGGTAGCAAGGAAAGAAGGCAAAAAGAAAATTATAACAATATTCAGTCTAGCTTTCTTTTCTTGAGGCGAAGGCGAAGCGGCTGAGTCGGGTGCTTGGAGACTTTCCATGTTCCACCATGGTAGTCGTTGTGCAGAGCAAAGGGGTCAGCTGGCCTGGCGTGGAAGCAATGAACCCAAGTGGCAATGCTGTCTAGGGTTCCTTCCACCGTGGTTCTAAGGATTTCAGTCCCCTGCTTTGAATAAATGGGGGGTAGGGACAGAAGCAGAATCATATAATGCCTTAAGTTGGGGTCACATTCTTGTGCATGAGCTGCAAATAATCGAGTTTACACAAAAATTCAGCAGCATCCAAATCAGCAAGCAATTCAGTCTGAAGGGTAGGGATAATGGGCGGGGGGTACCCGTACATTATTTCAAAAGGAGTAAAGCCAAGCTGATAGGGAGAATTTCTTACTCTAAGCAGAGCAAAAGGAAGGAGTGACACCCAGTCTGCGCCAGTATCTAAGGCCAGTTTAGTTAAGGTCTCTTTTAGAGTCCGATTCATTTTCTCTACCTGTCCTGAACTCTGGGGTCTATAAGCACAATGCAATTTCCAATCCGTCCCCAGTGCTGCGGCTATTCCCTGACTTACTTTTGAGACGAAGCCTGTCCGTTGTCTGACCCAATGGTGGATGGGAAGCCATACCTGGGTAGGATTTCTTCCAGGATCTTCTTAGCCACTACATTCGCAGTCTCATGCTTTGTTGGATAGGCTTCAACCCATCCTGAAAAGGTGTCTACAAAAACTAGCAAATATTTGTAATTTCTGTGAAACCTACTTCTCAATACACGCCTGGCCTATTCCCACAGAGGCGAGCTCCTTTAGTAATCTGTTGATTGGGGGCATTGGCAAGCTGACAGGCATTGCAATTTTTAACAATATCTTCAATAAGTTGATCTGGTTGTCTAATTTTCACTTTGGAGTGTCGGAGCAAGTCCTGCATATTTCAGGTTCCCATGTGAGAAACTCAGTGGATTCTCTTATGGATCCCCTTACCCAGCCCTTGTGGCAGGATAAGTTTCCCTTCACAAGTTTTCCACCAGTCATTGTTTCCTTCTCTGAGCAAGGGTTTTGTGGGCCATGGGAATTTTCTTTATCCACTCCAAGCCTTCTTGGGAATACTGGGGCACAGGAGGCAAAGCTCATGGCCCTGGGTCTACTAAAGTCTGTTCCCAGGAACTCTGACTTGTCTGGCTGATTTAGGCACGGGGATTTTCAGCACAGTCTATGTGCATCTGACAGCCAGCGCTTGCTCTCCTGACTGGCTGGGAAACTAATCTCTGATGACCTAAAAAGTTACCTTTGCAGGCCTTTAACAGATCTCAATAAGGACACAATCTCAGGTCTACAAGCTTTCTTTCCTAAACAGATGTATCAGCTTAAAATTCTCACTGCCAGTCAGAGCTTTGAGTAAATGCGGAGGGTTGAGATTTTAATCTATCCTCTCATTTGACAAACTTACCCTGACTAACCACTATCACAGATGACTGGAAAGATCCTGCCCAGGAGACAGACATGGGCATTGGAAAGGCATGCTTATGAACTATTCTTCTAGGACTTCCCGGCTTTGGATAACTTTTGAAAGGCCAAACAGAAGTGACTCTAGGATCTGACAACATCTCTGCCATCCAAGCAGTGGCTTACTGCCTCTGGATGCTCCATCACTTTTGTCCCAGGGGGAATGACTTTCCACTGGACTTGGACTCAGGTCCTGAACCCTGTCCCACAGCTCTCCAGCTCAAGACTAGCGCCCTACCACTTTGAGCTCCACACAACTCCGTTCCCAGCACTCTGCTGGCTGTTTAGAGACAAGTCTCTCACTGGGACCTTTCTTTGCCTGGGCTGGCTTCGAACCACAGATTCAGATCAATGAGTCTTATAAGGGGCCACTTTACTCCAATTATAAGCAACAAGGTGGTCCACACAGAAGTAGTTTTTAAGCATGCTCTCTTACCTGGAACTTATTAAGGGTCAGTATTAGATCTTGACAAACTTGTAGGAACTACCTGTGCTTCTCTGTGGGACTGCTGGAAACTGTTACAAAAAACCTATAAAGAAGCTGGAATGGCAATTAAACATTTTGGTAGCCATAATTCTCCTTTTCTCACTTTGCAACAATTATTTAGGACAATTTTACTTCCAAATTTCTTATCTAGAAATGTATTCTTGATTTTTTCTTCAGTCCCAGTTACTGCATGGCATGAAGACCTTTGAACTCAAATGACAATTTTTCCTTAATGCAAGAATTACAATTAGAAATACTTATCCATTCAGCTTTCCAATATATTAGTGAGAAACATTGGCCCATTTTGCCATTTCTTCCTACATACATAGAGTTAATGAGAGTTTACTTCTATCCCCATTAGTTTAGTATATATATATATATATATATATATATATATATATATATCCTTTTAAATCCAAATTTCAGACACTTAGCTCTGATTTTTTTTTTAAATTTTAATTAAAGAACCTTGAGAATTCCTTTAAAGCATTTGGTAATGCCCAAACTTGATGATCCTTTGACTTTAAACTTAAACTTAGTTTTGCATCATACTGCAGTCTTGAACATGTTCACACTCACACATGCACACACACATACATTTTCAAAAGATCGTAAAGCACACAGAATAAGCATCGGCCATACATTTTAAGACAAAAACCTTTGACAAATGATTTTAGCATTCTCCAGCCTCATTTTCCAGGGCTTGATAGTTTTAGTAAAACATTTTTAGTCTTAGTAAAACATTTTAGTGCACCAAACAATTTTCTGCTTAAGAAAGCTGGGTGGGGGTCCCCCTAGAGTTCTTTTTTGCGGACACTCTCACTGATTGACTGATTGTGGGCTGTCACCTGTACATCTTTCCAGTGAGCTAAAGTCAAGTCCAGGGGAGAGGAAAGAACGTTCCCCATCATCCGTTTGTCAGTCAGGCACAGCGCAAGAAAAAAAACACACAAAAATAATCATAGGCACAAAGACCAGACAACACTTACAGACAGACTTAGGGAGTCATAGCTTACAGGTTCAACTGTGTCTCTCCTGCCCCTGTGAGGGGGCAGACCACACAATCTCACTGTCTCTCCTGCCCCTGTGAGGGGGCAGACCACACAGTCTAACTGAGTCTCTCCTGCCCTTGTGAGGGGGCAAACCACACAGTCTTGAGGCTCTCTCTCTCCCGTTCCTATGTAGGAGCAGACCAGAGAACCCCAAATATAGAGGGGACTAGACGGGCTCCCGTTAGAAGGGTCTCCCGGTCCAGTCCTTCAGGTTCAGGGTGGTAGTGGGAAGCCTGAGCCCCCTGTAGAGAGCTTGAGGTGTCCCCCAAGTCCCCCAGGACTGCCCATATGAGCGTGTCCACTCCGGCTGGTCCTTCACTACCTACAGGTTCAGATTCAAGCGGCTGGCCTAAACAGAAAACAAAACTACAAATCACACAGACACAGACACACAGAATGAACAGCCCTATTTTCTTATCTTCGAAGTCTGGGGTCTTGGGGGTCTATGGGGCATCCCGGACGAGCCCCCAAATGTTGTGCCAAGTCGCAAAACGACCACCAAGAAGGCCACCGAGACTCAGACATTCTGAAATGCAAAAGCAAGGCAAGGCTTTCTTTAAGCGAGCTGCAACTCGGGCCTCGTCCTACCCACCGACACAGCAGAGGTTAGGAGGGAGCCTCAAGCTATGATTACACAGGGCTTATGAAGGCAAAGAACAAGGTTACAACAATCAGGTGTTCAAGCAAGCAAGATTAGGACACAGGTACAAATCTGATTGGCTCAGGGTTTGATTCTAAAATGGGGTTCACGTGGCAAAATGGGGCTCATGTGGCAAAATGGGGCCTGACTTCAAAGTCTGGCACTTCAACCCAGGTAACTGGGTGGAGACTTAATGAGGTGGGTGGCATATATATGGAGCCTCAGGGAGAGGACCTAACAATATATACTGCAGATTTTCTCATGTTCCCCTTGATTTTACCGCTAGCTTTTCCCTTGACTTTACTTTGTTGACCTGGTTTGTTAGTAAGCATGAGAACCAGAGCCGATGGGCTTCTCAGCCGACATCCTTACATCCATGCACGCTGGTGACAAGCTTTCCTGGGTTTCAGTGGGCGACACCAGTGTGGATGGGAGATTCACCAGATGGCACTGCCTTCTGCAGCAAGCACTTCCCACGCCAAGACCAGAGCAGAGGGGCCTCTGCATCCCAGCCCCGATGGCACCCAGTACCTGCACAGCGAGCGCCCCCCCCTTGATCACCTTCGCTGTGATGATCCCCGTTTCCCTGGGGTCAGAAGCAGGAACACAGCTAAGAGGAGGAGGGAAGTCTTCATGGCAAGAGATGTGGGCACGGGGTGTCCACACCACAGTCCTGGGGAGAGGCCAGCGACACTTCCTCCAGACGAATGATCTTGTGTTTGTAACGTTAACGACATCTTGATCAGTGAGGCTTGTCAGATTTGGTGAGTGTGTTTCCAAGCTCTGCCACGCAAAGCCGAGAATCCTCAATGGGCGCCAACCGGCAATTTAATTTTCTGACTCTGGAAATCTGCCAAGAAGGAAGAGGGGCACAGGGTACAGCATGGGGTAGAGACCCATGTCTGGGTGTGTATGTACTCTGCGAGGAACACTAAACCAATAAGTAAACATCTTGCTGTGATAGTTTGGGGCCATCTGGACTATGCTTCTGGTGGGGCCGTGTGTAGTTCGTGTAATTACAAACTAGGCAGTCCTTCTGAGAAGGCTGAGTGCCTCGTAGCCCGATGGACTCAGAATTCCAGTCCAACATTTTTTTAAGTTTTATTGCTATTATAAAGAGGTTACCATTACGTAAGTCAGGTAGACAGTGCATTTCTTTTGGGACAATGTCACCCCATCCTTGCTCTCTCCCTGTGTTTCCTTCCCATCCCCACCCACAAGCTGTACACTTCATTTTCAACATAGTGTCCAGTGAGGACCACTGCTGCATTTGTCCACACTTTATTCCTCCATTTCTGTGGCCCCTCCTTCCCCTCCTAAAGACAAGTAAATGAACCAACAGAACAAAAAGCAAAGAAAACAAAAACAGCAAAAAGGAAAACAAAAACTCTTGTTTTCATTGCCTGGAGTTCATTTTGATCCATATATTATTTTGTATGATCAGAGGCATGTGCAGTTGTTTCTTTCTATTCCTCCCCTACAACCACATTGGATCCTTGTGAGCATATTGTTCATATGCCATTTTCTTGCATTGGTAATCTTTCCTAAAATCTGCTGTGCTCTGAATTTTAGGATGTGAGGCCAGACTTGAGTATTCCCAGGCATTTCCAGGAGGTGAGTTCCATTGGTTAAATGTATGTTCTTCTTGGGAACTCTGCCCACGCTATGTATGTCTGATGAGGCAAAGAAGGAAAGCAGTAGTGGAAACAAAATGGACTGAAACACAGCCCACTAATGCCTGTCTGTCCTCTCTTCCCCTCGCTGACAGAATCGTATTTGGATTTTTCCAATTACATAGAAATATCTTTATCATGGGAACATAATCCTGGCCATCGGGACTGGACTCCATTGGCTTTCCCCATTCGATTATTGCCGAGAGCTTCAGGCTCCCTCTGTGCCAGCTAATCAGAGTGGCCACAGGACACGTGAGCATAACTGATTCTCACAACCTCAATCTGATGTGGCCCATGGGGTCTGCTTGCCTCTGGTTCACACAGAATCCTCTGAAGGCGTGAAGATACTTCATGGAGAACTCATTATTACAGAAAAATGATTCATAATGAGTAGCTACAGCCTCCCCCATGCACCTTGCTTTTGTGCCAGTCTTGGGGTTTGAACTCTGCGCCTGAATGCTGTCCCGGGCTCCTTTATTTGTTCAAGGATAGCACTCTACCACTGGAGCCACAGCTCCACTTCTGGCTTTTTCTGTGATTAATTGGAGATAAGAGTCTCACATACTTCTTTCCCCTGGTTGGTTCTCAGATCTCAGCCTCCGGAGTAGCTAGGATTACAGGCATCAGCCACAAACTTTACTTTGTGGATATCTGTTTTACAGGAGGAGAGCACTTTGTAGACAGAATGGAAGCAAATATTCTCGGATAACTGCAAATCTTCTTGGAAATATTACAAGTACTCCTAATATATTTCCACCAATGTTCCAGGTACTCTTGTATCTGTATGTGCACCTTGTCATTTAACCTTCAAAACACCCTTATAGGTAGGTGCTATTATAACCTGAATGTCATATGTCACTTGTTTTGACCAGTAAACAAATTTAAAAATGTAGAAGAGTATTTATAGAATGTCCTTGGGACAAATAAGCAAGTTCAGACAAACAATTTACTGAGAATGTGCTTATTACTAGGTCTAAACAGGAATTGAGTCTAAAATTCTTAATGACATATCGAAGAATCTCCTCAATTTTACTTTATTTGTTTTGTTTTTGTTACCAGGTGTCGGGCTTGGACTCAGGGCCTGAGCACTGTCCCTGGCTTCTTTTTGCTCAAGGCTAGCACTCTACTTCTTGAGCCACAGCACCACTTCTGGCTTTTTTTTCCTATATATGTGGTACTGAGGAATCGAACCCAGGGCTTCATGTATATGAGCCGAGCTCTTTACCACTAGGCCATATTCCCAGGCCCTCTTCTCAATGTTACATGATATCCCTTTTATTTTGTTCTAGCAAGCATCCCATCATGTCTAGTAGGTATTTTTGTAGTCCTGTAGTTTTTCTACCTGACACATAGTCTTTTGGCCTATGCAAGAATGAAATAGAGAGCAGAAAATGGTACTATTCTTGCTTATAATTCTACCCAAATGCATACTGCAAAGACAAGGCAATAATAAAAACAAAAACAAAAACTCTGACTCAGGGGCTGCAGGCTGGCGGTGTCACCCGGGCAGGCACCTGGCCTGGTCGGGCCTCCAAAGCCCGCTCTCCCGCTCCACGCAGCGTCCCGCCTGATCTCGTCGTTAGAGGAGGTGCATGGTGCAGGCACGGATGTGAGGGCGTAGCGTCAGCGAAACCAGCTCAGCCTATGCAGCCTGCGCCTAGCGGCTCGGGGGACTGGTGTGGGGAGCGCCGGAGGCCGAGGTGCCAGCCCGCGGGAGGCCCAAGGCAGCGGAAAGGCAGGAGCCACATCGCCCACCTCTGCGAGGCCCCTGGGGCCCGCGCGCTGGGGCACTGGAAGGCGCCAGCAACACGGAGGAGCTGTGCCTGGGCGGGCGGAGCCCGTGGTGCGGTGAGGCATTTTATTACCATCTGTGGAACTTTTTTGTAATTCATTTTTCCTCACTGAAGTATTAAGGATTATACCAGGTTGAAAAGATATGAATGAGTATCCTAAAAAAAGAAAAAGGAAGACTTTACACCCTTCTCCTTATTCAGATTCCTCTGGAGTAAGCAGAGTTGCAGATGGATTCAATGGAATTTTTTCTGATCATTGTTACAGCATCTGCTCCATGAGACAGCCAGACTTAAAATATTTTCACAACAAAGATGACGATTCACATACTGAGACATCAAATGACTTGCCAATATTTGCAGATGGAATCAAGGCCAGAAACAGATTTCAGAACTACCTGGTTCCTGGTCCTATGCTTAGAATCCTAGACCACACAGCCTTTCCTGCAGAAAAATCTGATATAGAAATTTGTGATGAAGAATGTGACTCACCTGAATCATTCCACCAGCAAACCCAAGAGGAGAGTCCTGTTGTAGAAGTTCACTCTACAGAAGAGGTTCCTGTTGCTGTAGAAGTGCATGCAATATCTGAGGATTATGACATAGAGACAGAAAACAATTCCTCTGAAAGCCTCCCAGATCAAATTGATGAAGAACCACCGGCAAAACTCTGTAAAGTTATTGACAAAAGCCAGGCTTTGAATGTGACTGCCCAGCAGAAATGGCCTTTAATAAGAGCTAATAGCAGTGGTCTCTATAAATGTGAACTTTGTGATTTCAACAGTAAATATTTTTCTGATTTAAAACAGCATCTGATCCTGAAGCATAAACGTACTGATTCAAATGTATTTCGAATATGCAAGGAAAGTTTCTCTATGAACATACTTCTGATCAAGTATGCCAAACGACACGAGGATCCCTATATTTGTAAATACTGTGACTATAAGACGGTGATTTTTGAGAACCTCAGCCAGCACATTGCAGACATCTACTTTAGTGATCACCTGTACTGGTGTGAGCAGTGTGACGTGCAGTTCTCCTCAAGCAGTGAGCTCTACATGCACTTCCAGGAACACAGCTGTGATGAACAGTACTTGTGTCAGTTCTGTGAACATGAAACTAATGATCCAGAAGACTTGCATAGCCGTATGGTAAATGAACGTGCATGTAAATTAATAGAACTAAGTGATAAGTGTAACAGTGGAGAACATGGACAGTACAGCCTTTTAAGCAAAATTACCTTTGTCAAATGTAAAAACTTCTTTTCTTCACACAAATGTTAACAGGCATGTTGCTATTGAGCATATTAAAACATATCCTCATGTTTGTGATGACTGTGGCAAAGGATTTTCAAGTATGCTAGAATACTGCAAGCATTTAAATTCACATTTATCTGAAGGGATTTATTTATGTCAATACTGTGAATATTCAACAGGACAAATTGAAGATCTTAAAATTCATCTAGATTTCAAGCATTCAGCTGAGTTCCTGCATAAATGTAGTGACTGCTTGACAAGATTTGGAAATGAAAGGGAATTAATCAGTCACCTTCCAGTCCATGAGACAACTTGACTGTTCACTTTACATAATGTTTAAAATGATAAATTCAAGATTTTTTAATGTTATGATGAATTACTTTAAACACAATTTAAGATATTTACCTTCAAGTAAGTTTTTAAAATTTTTCTTGGAATTGCTAAATTTTCAGTATATAATGATTCCTTAATTGTGGTGTTTTCAGTTACACAGTAATTCATAGTTGTCCTTCCTTTTGGTGACATACCCAGTTTCTTCACATGTGCTCAAATTTCATGAATTGAAAAGAAACAAATGTACTGAAGAAATGACTGTTTGCTTTCCTTAACCATAGAAGGTGTTGTTACCCTTCCCTTTTTTAAAAACTCAAGCATAGCTTTTTGTGTATGATGTCATTAAATGATTGCATTACCAAAAATAAAAACCAAACTCTAGACTACTATGATATTATCATGCATGTATATAACATTGTTTGATCAAATTCAACCCTATTATTAATTTCTCTCCTCACCACCCTTTTAAGACAATGTAATAATTTAATAGGTTTTGTTATTCTAGTTTCATACATGTGTATGAAGTACTTTGTACAATCAACATACGCTAATCCACAACAGAGGAGAAATATCTGGATTGGTTCTTGAACCTACTTGCACATCCAAGCCCTCTACATTCTTTTGGATTTGCACACTTTCCCCCTCCCCAACTGACTGCCCGCAAAGGTATCTCAGCCACTTCTTCTTGGCCCAGGTGAGTTCGCTGTGTGTGAGACTTAGAGACTCGGTCGGGGTAAATGAAGGAAGCCGTTCATGGAGGATGAGACAGTGTCTGGAAATTGAAAGTAGAACATTTTCGGTTGCCAACAGAGGATCTGATTTATCGGGCTGTCCCTCTTCTGGCCCAAGAGCTGGGGGTGGACAGATCTTGAAGGAAGAACAAGAGAAGAAAAGAGATCTGCTTTCCAGATCACACGTGGAGTTTCTGAATCAACCTCATTTCATTCTCTGCTTCTGTTTGTTTCTTTGTCCACTTTTGGTTTTGTGATATCTCTTCAAAAATCAAGACATGAGTAAATACCTAATGATAATTGAGTCAGAGACTTCTGTATGTTTATAGAGCATTTTATAATTTATTCTTTTGTTATCCTTTTCTCGTATGTCTCAAGGTGTACTATGAGAGTAGGTATTATTATCTCCATTTCTATTGAAAGACATTGAGACCGAGGAGGTTGCTTTTCACTTAGAACTATAGTGGGCAGCCAAAGAATGATGTGCACACTACTGTCATTTTCTCTGTATCTATCTACATGTACCATTTCTTATAGAATGAAGATAGACACAGAAGTGGCATCACCTCTATGTCACTGCACTTAAAAATGTTACAGGGGTGCTGGGGATATGGCCTAGCAGCAAAGAGTGCTGGTCTCATATACATGAGGCCTTGGGTTCAATTCCCCAGCACCACATATACAGAAAACAGCCAGAAGTGGTGCTGTGGCTCAAGTGGCAGAGTGCTAGCCTTGAGCAAAAGGAAGCCAGGGACAGTGCTCAGGCCCTGAGTCCAAGATCCAGGACTGGCAAAAAAATAAATAAAATGTTACAGGACACAGAAAATTTCTTTAATACACGTGATTTCTCTTACAGTAATATATGGCCATTTATTGATTCCAGTATTTATAGTATGTCTAACGAACAACCCCATGCACTCTGTTAATATCTGTGACACTGATTTTACATTTCTCCTCTTCCTTTTAAAGAAAATGGCTAGGTAGCAATTTAAAATACTTGTCACTGAATGTAAAAAAAGGATGTGTTAACTTTGCTACTTGAAGGAATGTTTTGTCACATCTCAAAATAAAGGTCAACATGGTCAGTCAGAGAACTCAAACTTGATCTCTCGGTTTTAACATCATTTATCTTTTATGTGTCCCAATTTGTTTATTTTGTTTTTTGGGGGACAGGGTCATGAGACTTGAACTCTGGGCCTGCACACTGTCCCTGAGCTCTTTAGCTCAAGGCTAGTGCTCTACCACTTGAACCACAGTGCCACTTCTGGGTTTTTGTTTTTTTTGGTGGTTAATTGGAGAAAAGTCTCAGACTTTCCTTCCCAGGCTGGCTTTGAACTGTGATCCTCAGATCTCACCTTGGATGATAGGTGTCAGCCACCAGTGCCCAGCCCAATTCATCTCTTCTACTTCACTTTGGAAAACAATTTTTTCTCAGGTAGGATTGTATCTTAATCTGTTTGGGGAAGTAAAACAAAAAGCATAAACTACCATTTTATTTACCCTAGTTTTGTATGCAGGGAAGTTCACAGTCAAGGCACCGCAGATCTGGTGTCCAGTGGAGATTTCACCGTGCATCATGGAGACATGGTCCTGTTTCTTGTGTCCTGACATGGTAGCCTTGTTATTCCACTTTCTACAAGTAATTTTCCATGCTTCTCCAGTTCAGGATGTCAGTCAATAAAATGTCTGATGGTAAAGTGGTTAAAAGAGAGAAAGGACGGACTCAGGGTATGTCCCCCGGGGGCCCATCATTGCCCGCAGGAGTCAACTCTGGCCAAAACTGCCACTTACAAGCACATCTCCTCCCTTCTTGCGATTCCATCCATGACTGTTGACAGGAATTTCTCAGGGCTCTCGATTTTCATCTTCAGTTTTTCGTCGGCCGTTTAGATTATTCTTGTGGAACTAATGTGGGAACTCTTCACTCCTGGTCTCTGATTCAACTTTTAAGTTGAATCTATTATCTTATAGGCGGTCAACTGCTTTTCAAGACATATCTAAAATATAACTCTCATGCAACCTAGACTATTTCTTTCATTTATGTACCTCAATGAAGTGAGAACCTGGTCTTAGATGTTCATAGCTGTGATATTACCTGCTTCTGGATGTTTGTCCTGCCCAGGTCTCCACATAAAGTATAATGCTGCTGGCTGAGGAGCATCATGAAGCTGAGATATCTTCTACTCATTCTAACTATTACACTGCTTGTTGTTTTTTTTTTTTTTAAATTATACATGTTAAAGATTATTTAATAGGCATCTCCTGTATGTATCTTGGAGTCGTTAAGACGTGAAGGTCATGGTTGTGTTGTGGTACTGTCTGACCTCCTGCCACATCTTGAGTCAGAGGGTTACAGATGGAGCAGTTCCTCTGTGGATGCTTATCTCATCACACACTGGACCTCCCTAACTCTCTCTTTCCTCCCTCTTCTCCTTCTAAGTCTTTCCCATCTAATGCCCTCTTCTTTCCTATGAAGCTCCCAGAGATACTCAGTTTTATGTACACACACACACACACACACACACACACACACACACACACACACGAAAAAATATACTAATTTCTCATTACTTGAAAATCCATCTCCTTTGGTTTCAACATTGTGTAAAGGCATTTCGAGATTACATATAAAACCTAAGACATCTACCCTAAATTCACCATTTATCCCAAAGAATAAAATTCAGGATAGGGGAAAGCCACTTGCACAACCATGTTCATTGCTGCACTATTCACCATAGGGTGAAAGGTATCAAAACAGCCAACATGCCCTTCAGGGGAGGAATGGATCAAGAAAGCATGGTCTCCAGTGAGGTAGATCACACCTGTAATCACAGTTGTTCAGGAGGCAAAGATCTGAGGATCACGGTTCAGAGCCAGCCCAAGTAGAAATGTCTGTGAGACTCTTATGTGGAAGTTAGATCCAACTGATAAATACTTGTGTAAACATATGCAAGGTCATATGCACATGGACACCACCCTATGAACTGAAGTATGGTGTATAAAGGGGAGAAGTCAAATGGCATAACACTTGTGAACAACTAACTTATATTCTAACCAAATCAATACCAGGAAGCTGGTTCTTCAGGTACGTGCATGGGGAGGCCAAGGGGGGGGGTAAACAAATGAAGAGAAGAATCAGGGAGAATTCAGCCATGATATTCAATGCATACCCTACAAAACTAGGAAAACTGAATGGAGGGGTGTGGTTGGGCCAGATAGGGGACAATGAAGAGAAGAAGGGTGATATCAATCAAGATACAATGTACTCATGAACTAACATATTGACTTGTAAGCCCTTTGTACAAGTACTTGAAGATAATAAACTTCTAATTAAAAAGCAACAATAATGACAACAAAAGAAAATGAATGGGAACAAAATGTCTTTTGAAATGTGTGCTGTGATTGTGATTTGGCTTTTTCTTTCCAAGAGGGAAGTGCAGGAAATGCTTTTGTGCCGAATTTTAGGAAATGGCTTTCCAGAAGGCTTCTTGGAAAATTCAACATACAGTGTTTATGTCCAACTCACCCACAAAAATATCCACAGGAGAATGCTATTGCTGGAATCTCCCTGATCATAAGTAAAGGAACCTCCAATTAGATGCTTGAAATATAGGAAAATCTTGGCTTATAATGTGATCCATAAAATATCTTAGCTTTGCACCAACTTTGATAATGATTTTCCTTCAGTGACTGAACTGGTTGTGAGTTTCTAGAGACAGCTTTCAACAGTAAATCAAGTAGCAACTCCTGTTGAAAAGCACGGTATGAGAAATAAATGGGGGAAAAATTATAGGAAGCAAATTGCTTGTCTCTATGGAGTTCAGTATTTATTTGAGAAAATTCATCTTTACATATTGCAATATTTAAGTAATTTTGCTAGGCACTAGTTAACAATTACCGAATGAAACTCTAAGGGGTGTAAGCTATGTGTAAAATCTGGAGGTAGAAAGAAAAGGGCTATATGGGAGCAATGGCTCTTGAAATGGACTTTCAGCAAAAAAAACCAGGAGAAGTCTAGGCAGAGACAGAGAATAGCGTATTCCAGGATGGAAGGCAGTGTTCTTCTCAGCCTTGCACTCTCATAAACGCTACTTATTTAACCTCTTCCCTGCTAGCCCACAAACTATTCAACTCTTTGCCTCTAATTGCTTCAAGTTAATTATCCTATAATTTCTGCTGGTGAGAGAAAAATAGATTCTAAGAGAAAACCCATTCAGTAACTTTTAAAGGTATGAATATGTAAAACAATACACCAATTCTGTAATGCAGCATAAATTTCATAGAAGATACAAAGCATAATAAAGAAAAGCCACAGAAATGAGACTTTGGTTCTACCTAAGAGTTCCAGAAAGTTGTCCTGAGTAGTGGTATTCACAGTGACCTTTTGAAAGCAAGGAAAAAGCACTAAAGAACATCCAGAGATGGGTGTCTGCATACTTGAAGCCCTCACTTATAACATCAGGGACTAAATATCTGTCTATAGACTCTTTTCATAGATGGTAGACAGTGGATTAAGGTAAGAGGACGGCATTTGGGGCTGTCTTCTCCACCCGTTCCTTACAGGACTACAGATTATGTGGAGAAGTAGATGTTGAATCACATGCTTTCTTCAAAACTGAGCAACTGCATTTGATAGGAACCCAGTAAGAACCAACAGTGGACCACTCGTTATGGTTGCCAATGCCCTGATGATCCCAGAGGCTCAAACAGGGACTACATCTGATGATCGATAGCAGGGCAAACCACCTGGGTTGGAATCTTAATTCTTGTAGGGAACCTAGCTAGCAGCTAAGATCATCCTGACCTCTGGCTGTGCCAATGTCACCAGAATTTCAGGAGCCAAACTTGCAGCTAAATTCATTCTCACCTCTGGCTGTGCTGTTACCTCCAAGATATGCTAGATGCAAGGACATTTGTTCACAGCCACTATCCTTAATTGCTTTACTGTGTATGCACCTTGCTATGTCCACTGGAGTAGATTCCTATGTTAATCAACCTTATCCTGTGTTTACTGTAATCAAATGTTGCAAACTTCAAAGCCTCTTTGTGTTCTTGAATTTTAACAACCCTATGCTATTCCCTGGTTCCAAAACTGCATATTAGCTGGAAGTTAAGAATAAATTTGGCTGCAGTCTTGAGTTTCAATCTCGAGATGCAGACCTCCCATACCCCATCTTTGCCTCTTGTCTTTTTTCTCTTGTCTTTTTTCTTTTGTCTTGTATTTTTCCTTTTCTTTAATCCTCACCCCCCTCATTCAGGATTCCCTTTTTGCTGCTGGCTGCCTGGGCAGAAATTTTGATCCTCGCAAGCTGAACTTTGGCCTGCAATTTCCTCTCTAAATGGGAATGATAATATGACCATGGTGAAGACTAACAGAGCTGTTTGTTAGAATAAAGAAGAAAGAAACTAACGTGGCATGGTAGGGAAACTGAAGAGCGACTGAAATGGGGCTGAAATGTGAGAGTCAAAAGAAAACAGTGAGTTGCATGTGCTGTGTGAGGCACTCCTCACCGAGCCCTGCTGGGGCTCCATCTGGTGTCAGCCCTGCGGCCGCGAATGGCTGTTTGGTAGGGTGCTTGACAGGCTGGCTCAGAAGATGTAGGCCATGACTTTGCAGAACAGCATGGGGAAGACTAGCATGCATTTATCTTTGCTTTGTATATAAAACTCCACAAACATAGTGCAATGTGCATGATCTATCATTTATCTGCCTGTAATAGAAATTTCACAGAATTACATTTTTCTCTATATCAGACGCTAAATTTGGAATCCTTTTTGTCCATCGTGGGGCTTGAACTCTGGGCCTGGGTGCTGCCCCTGAGCTCTTCAGGTCAAGGCTAGTGCTCTCCCAACAGAGCCACAGACCCTCTTCATGCTTTTTCTGGTTTTTTTTTTTGGTGTTTTTTTTTTTTGCCAGTCCTGGGCCTTGAACTCAGGGTCTGAGCACTGTCCCTGGCTTCTTTTTGCTCAAGGCTAGCACTCTGACACTTGAGTCACAGCGCCACTTCTGGCCATTTTCTGTATATGTGGTGCTGGGGAATCGAACCCAGGGCTTTAAGTATACGAGGCAAGTGCTCTTGCCACTAGGCCATATCCCCAGCCCTCTTCATGCTTTTTCTGAACAGTTTATTGGAGATAAGAGTCTCACAGACTTTCCTGCCTCGGCTGTCTTTGAACGGTGATCCTTAGATCTCAGCCTCCTGAGTAGCTAGGATTACAGGTGTGAACCACGAGCACCCGGCTTAGAAATAGATTTTGGAATAGATTGTTTATTCAAGTTAAAAAGTATGCAGCCAGTGTAATAGCAAGAATTATTCTATTAGTATAACATAACCCTAATTATACGTGTTTGCGTAAAAAATGCATGTTTCATTTTTTGAGAATGAAAAGGTTTTAATTTTTCCTAATTAACTAGTAATGATATTGCATTTATTTTAGTGGAGGTTAGAGCTCAGACCAATGTATTCAGGTAATACATACATTCCTGATCTTTTTATTTTTGGCCAGTCCTGGGGCTTGGACTCCGGGCCTGAGCACTGTCCCTGGCTTCGTTTTGCTCTATGCTAGCACTCTGCCACTTGAGCCACAGCGCCACTTCTGGCCATTTTCTATATATTTGGTGCTAGGGAATTGAACCCAGGGCCTCATGTATACAAGGCAAGCACTCTTGCCACTAGGCCATATCCCCAGCCCACATTCCTGATCTTTTGATGCCTATGTGAGAGTAATTCTCATGGGAGTCTGGTGATACAACTTTGCTTCCCTTTCTAGTAACTCATAACCAACCGCTTCCTTCACACAGCCAGGGAAGGAGCTTATAGAAGACTGTGCTGTATGAAAATGGACGGGCGCTGTGAAGCGGAATGCCTTACCTTCGATGTCAAGATCGGGGGCTGCAGATCTGAGCTGACACCCTTCTGCTGTAAGAAAAGTGTGTACTTCAAGACCTAGGCACTTGCTGCAAGAGGCAAACAGAAGATGCTCACAATGCTGGTGACATCCCAGGAGCAAAGCTCTCTGGATCTTCTCTTGCACCTCAGAAATTTGAGCTGCTTAATGTTATGGTGATCCAGATTTTAATGTTAGATGAAAATACTCTTCCTCAGCCACCAGCTTCTCCCAGATGCAAACAGTAATCAGATTTGTCTTTGTATCCCATCTCTCAGAGACATAGCCTATTCATTACTTCATTGAGTGATAACGTGAGAAAAATAGAGAAAAAGGAACAGGACAGAAAAGTTAGATGGGTATTCGGGCACTGAGTTCTACACCTGGAACCCTGGCTTCAAACAGAGGTTTGCCTTCACACAAACTTTTCTGCCGAGATTCTGATGTCTGTGATAGGAAGAGGTTGACCTACATAACTAATGGATTCCCTGCTATTCACTAACTTGTACTGCTCCAAAATTAACCCTGCTATGTCAATTAATCTCTTTCTCCCTCACACTCACAGCTAGGAAATACTTACAATATCTTCCATCTCCAGTATTATCTCTAATGTCAAGTTTCAGCAAGAAAGAGCGCCTATCAAAACTCAAGTTGGTTACATAATGAGTAACATGATGTGTTCACTCTGGTCACTTACAGTAAATATGTATCAATTTATGGCGTACTCAAGTAGCAGTGTGCCCCAAAGTCATAAAATTCAACCTCATCACCACAGGTAATCTGAGGAAAAATGTCAGGCAGTTACTGTGTTAGTTATCCTCATAATCCGTCTTCAAGTTTTTAGTCTTACAATGTCAGAACATGTATAAACATGGTGTTTTTTTGTGTGTGTGTGTGTGTGTGTGTGTTTTTTTTTTTTTTTTTTTTTTTTTTTGCCAGTCCTGGGCCTTGGACTCAGGGCCTGAGCACTGTCCCTGGCTTCTGTTTGCTCAAGGCTAGCACTCTGCCACTTGAGTCACAGTGCCACTTATGGCCATTTTATGTATATGTGGTGCTGGGGAATTGAACCCAGGGCTTCAAGTATAGGAGGCAAGCGCTCTTGCCACTATGCCATATCCCCAGCCCAGAACATGTATAAACATGGTGTTCTGGAAGCAGATAGAACAGAGGGCAGTCCTGCAGATGGCCCTCTTAGGAGCAAAGGCAAATATCTGCATGAGGAAATTGCTTCAACTTGTTAAGAAATGGACAACTACAAAACCCCTCTCATACTGCTATGATTCTTGCCTTATCGCGGCCATACCAAATTGGAACTTGTTCTTTGCTGTGACTTGCATAACCTTGGAGTCCAAGTTTTCAAACACAGCACATTGTGTTCCCCAGACAATTGTCATCACAAGAGACCTGCTTCTCCTGCAAGGGCAAGAGTTCTCAGCTCTGCTGGGAGGAACTGCTTACCTGCCCTGGTCGGTTAAACTGGCTTCCCAAAGACTCCTAAGGAAATCTGAAGAAAACAACTATGTGATGTTTTGAAATGTTTTAAAATAGCTCTTCAAAGATGACGTTAGCAATGGTCTGACTTTATGGCAATAAACTTGTCTTTCTTTTCGTGTGCTGAAGTCAGAGCCTAGGCACAGTCCCTTAGCTTTGTCACTCAAGGCTGAAACAGGGGTCCAGTTCTGGCTTGTTGCCAGTGAATTGGAGACAGGGCAGGAGTGAGGTACCCTCACCCCATGGAAAATTCCCGAGGGCTCCATCTGCTCAGGGGCCCCAGGCAGCCATGTTTTCTGTGATGACTTGGCATGTGACTTTTACACATAAAGAAATGTGCACACACTTACAGTGTAATTGTGTTAGCCCTTGGCAATGGGTGCCCTGAGCCATCTGTGCCTCCCTGGGATGCAATCAGCCTGGCCGGGGAGTGCCAGTCAACCCTATCGTGCCATGCCATGGAATTCCACTGGGCAGAGGAGACAAGATGAGGAATTTTAAGGGATTAGACAGAGAAATTACAACACTATTAATGATGCTTTAAAGAAACCTTTAGCCATTTTCTTCATTACTTAGTCTGTTGCCCTGTGTCTTATAGAGCTACATTTATCTGATTTAGGGAAGGGAAATAACAAAATGGTGAAAAAAGGACAGAGGGTGAACTAATGCAACAGCGATATTCACAAAATCCTATGTTTGAAATGAACTTTAAAATTTGGGGAGCAGGGAGTCAGAGAGGAGAGAAAGTGGGAGAAAAATGAGGGAAGAGAAAACAGTGTTCAATGAGAAATGTACTCATGGTGGCTGGAAATGTGGCTTAGTGGTAGAGTGCTTGTCTAGCGTCTATGAAGTCCTGGGCTCAATTCCTCAGTACCACATAAACAGAAAAAGCCAGAATCCGCGCTGTGGCTCTAGTGGTAGATTGCTAGCCTTGAGCTAAAGAACAACTAGAAGGAGATAAGTTTACATTGAAAATATGCTAACTGAAGCAAAGAATAGCTCAATGCTATTCTTTTCAAAGCACAGAGCCATGGGATTTCTGGTCAACTGATTGTCTTGCAGAGGGATTTTCCTAGGGCAGCTTTAACATCTGTGTTCCTCAAGCTGTAGATTAAAGGGTTCTTCATAGGAACCACAATGGTGTAAATCACAGAGAACTTCCCCTCATCCAGAGACCCAGGAATGGAAGGTTTGAGATACATAAATTCACAGAATCTGAAAAACAGAGATACAGCAGTTATGTGGAAGCTGCAGGTAGTAAAGGCTTTGGATCTACCCTCAGTAGATTTTATCTTGAGGATACTGAAAACAATGAACACATAAGAGATAATGATGATAGTACTGAACAAAATGATGTATTTGGTCCCTCCAATGAGAACCTCTATTTTGGTGGCATAGATGCTGGTACAGGAGAGCTTGAGCATTGCCATAACATCACAGAAAAAGTGATTGATGGCATAGCATCACAGAAGTCAGACTTAAGACAAATCCTGTTTCAAGCAGGGAATCAGTGAACCCCACGAAGTATGAAGAAAATACAAGATAGGAACACACTTTAAGGGACATGGCAGTGTTGTAGAGAAGTGAATGGCAGATGGCCACAGAGTAGTCATAAGCCATTGCTGTCAGCGTGTAGCATTCAGTAAGGACAAAGAAACCAAAAAAGTAGAGCTGGGCCACACATCCTGCATAAGAGATGGCATTCTTTTTCAGAACAAAGTTCATCAACATTTTAGGGATAATCAAAGTAGAATAGCAAAGATCTACAAGATACAAATTAAAGAGTAAAAAGCACATGGGTGTGTGAATTCAACGTAATTAAAATGATCAAAAGCATATTTCCCAAGGCAGTGACTAAATATATTAGTAGGAACAGAATAAACAGGGGTATCTGCAAATCAGACTGGTCTATTAAACCCACCAGAATAAATTCAGACACAAGGGATTAATTTACAAGACCCATTCTCCTAGATCATTCTTCTGTAAGAGAATCTGTGGACACATAAACAAGTGAAATTAGAAGAGATTTAGATGTTCTTAGAAAATAGCACCCACAAATACTAGGTCCATTCTGTGAATATCTGGAACTCACTCACCCAGTGTATAAATCGTGTCTTTAATTCTGTTTTCTAGAGTAACATCAAGCAACATAGCGTTTTCCTTATTATACTCTTAAACATAATATAATTTATACTATTGCCCACAGTCTACACAGCGAATCTTGGTGTTTTCATATGGTAGACGAGAGCATGGAGTTGGGGGGAGCTGACATTTTCTCTTATCATCTCCTCATTGCTTCAACCCTCTATTCAGTAGTCAAAGTAGAGACAGAAATCACAGCAACCATTTACTAAACACTGAGGCTGGCCATAATCTAGTGGTGGTGTATGTATAAAAGTTGCTTCTATGTGATTCTTAGAAGACTAATTAGGTCCCCCATGTCACAGTAAAATATGAAACTGTAGAAGAATGCAACTTGTGTCTGCAGAGAAAGGTCTGTTGTTTAAAACCCTGCACTCCTTGCATTTTCTGACTGTGAATTATCTCAATTTTTTTTCTCAGAAGACTCTTCTGCCTGGTTTACTTGAACATTACCATTGCATCAATTGTATTTCTAGTTCTTAGAATTTTTGCAAAAACATTTAAAAAATAGGACATGAAACAGAAACCAAAAATCATGACAATGATAAAAGAAACAAGAAAACAAACACTTAATGATTTCTCCTAGATGTGTTAGCTTCAAAAATATCATTCACCAAAGCAAAGTATAGATTGTTACCATAAACAGTGAGAGAGAAAAATCTGGTGATATAATTTTTGCCAAGGCATAAGAGGGTTCAATTTTACACACAGTTATTTAATGCAACTAATAAACACCTCTTAACCATAATGACCAATATCACATTTTGTAATTGGAAATTGCGGAGGATCCATTTTAAGTTTATCTTCTTACTATATGTGCACTTACATATTAAAAACACAGGAGTAGGCCTACAAGTGATGGACATATTCATTAGATATTGTATTAGATCATTTTGAACTATTATTTTGGGAAAAATGACAAGTTGTATGACATGTATATTATCTTTAATGTTAATTATATCTCAGGTTGGTAAATAGACAGATTACTTCCTAACAAATAAAAATTTAAAACTTACCCTCTTTGGAAGAGAAAACATTTTTCCTGCTTATAATGGTGATTTATCACTGTGGTCCTGGCTTCTAGGGCAGAACATGAATCTCAGGTTTTCTTCTTCAGATTCTAAGATGAGGCTGCCTGTACATAAGTATTCATCTATCTGTGCTACTGGTCAGAATTTTTCATGAAAATGTGCAAATTTCTAAACAGATGTGGGAAACCAACAGATTTGCGGGAAAAAAATATTTTCAAACTATGGGCCACTAGAATGTTCACATGAGTTTAAAGATTTAGTGAAATTTAGAAGATAACTCACATCTCAGTGAAAAAACTAGATCTACTAAGACCATAACGCTATTGCATTTACTGGGTAAAATATAATGTGTTTCTTGTGCACTAGGGAATCATTATTAGGCTGAAGTATTACATTCTCTTTAGGGATTGTACATCCTTTGTACTGGATCAATTATTGCATCTCCTTATCATTTTGGTCTCTTAAGGGACTTTTTTTTTTTAGCTCTTTTACTCTTTGTTTCCCTACCATTAATAGCAATGGTAACAACCAGATTCCCTGACTTATATTTTAAACATTTTCAACTTCACATAAACTTACTTCACATATTTTTTAACCTGAGACATGTCTGAAATCAATTTTATTGGTTTGCATCACTTCTAAAGTTTTATATAACACTAAATGCATCCTGAATATTTTATCCAATCTGTAAATGTTATGAGTAAAGGTAGAAAATTTGCACGTCTTATTAAGAAAGAATGAGGGTTATGGACTTAGGGGATCTATTCTGTGTTTGAATATTTTCCTGCATTTCCTGACTCCAATGTTTTGGATATACAATGTAGAATCTCTGTGTCTCCTTATTTTTGTAAATAGGGGTGGTCAAAATAATATTTCATTCTTCAACTCAAATGTTGTTAAATAAAAAATTAAGAATGATGCTCAAATAGTGTCCAATATATGGGAAATAGGCTAATATAAGTGAGGTACTCAAAGTGGAATGGAATATGGAGGTGTTAGAACCATTAATACACATTTTAGTCTAAAACAAGAAGGTAAAATACAATAGGAATGTTTTAGTTTGTGTGCCAAGACACAAAATAAACAAATCTAGTAGGGTGTAAAATAAGTGTACTGAGGGGCTGGGAATATGGCCTACTGACAAAGTGCTTGCCTCATGTACATAAAGCCCTGGATTCAATTTCTCAGCATGACATATATAGAAAAAGCCAGAAGTGGTGCCGTGGTTCTAGAGGTAGAGTGATAGTCTTGAGCAAAAAGAAGCCAAGGACAGTGCTCAGGACCTGAGTTCAAGCCCCAGGACTGGCAAAAAAAAAAACAAAAAACTGTACTGAGAGAAAAATTATTTAATGCAACACCTAAAACTTCTCTATATGGGTTTCAGAGATTTTCCTACTAATATCCTTGAATATTTGGACTTCTAAAGGTGTAAAGAAGCTAGTATATCTCAAGGTCTTAGGGGTATATCTCAAAATTTGAGGAATTCATGCTAAGCATAATAAGCAAGACAATGGAAACTAAATAATGCTGCTCTATCTCTATGCTACTAATAAGCATTGAGTAATATACTGGGTGCCATGGTCAGTGCGAATGAAAACCCAGGTGCTGTATTCCAAAAGATAAAAAGATGTAATTGTGAAAAATTCTTAATCTTAGTATTTATAATAGAACATTTGTTAACAATAGTCAAAAATACTTCAATAGTTGACTGGAATTTGCCAGCAGGATACATTTTAAAAATAATCATATACATACAGACATATCAAAAAAAATAGAAGATATGTCTGTAGAGATGATTGAAATGTTAATTATCTTAATTGTTGGTTCATTTCAGAATGTATGATCCACATTATTTTTTTGTTTGTTTGTTTTTTTTTTTTTTTTTTTTTTGGCCAGTCCTGGGCCTTGGACTCAGGGCCTGAGCACTGTCCCTGGCTTCTTCCCGCTCAAGGCTAGCACTCTGCCACTTGAGCCACAGCGCCGCTTCTGGCCGTTTTCTGTATATGTGGTGCTGGGGAATCGAACCTAGGGCCTCGTGTATCCGAGGCAGGCACTCTTGCCACTAGGCTATATCCCCAGCCCCATGATCCACATTATTAACATAAACACTATGATTTATCCTCATATATATGATTTTTTTTGTCAAAGCTATATTAAATGTGCTGTTATCTTAAAAGTAAGACATTAAACTTGGCTTTGACATTGACTCCCCTTTAAAGAAAATAAAATCTAGGTTCTTGTTTGTCATGGAGATTTATTCCTGTGTCTGAAAGATAAATTAATGCTAGAATCAAGACTTCAATCCCTCTGGTTTCAAAAAGGAGCAGCCTAACCCTAATGTTGCACACTCCCTGGAAGTTATTTTCGAGCTATTGACTGTGGTTTACAGTTTTAACTCCTTATTCGGTAAAGTAGCAATGAAAGATAAACAAACTTTATTTTTGTCACAATTGCCACCTGATGAGACACTTCAACATCTTATGCCTTTAATTATACACAACTTCTTGCTGCAAGGAGGGTACAAGCAGGTTTGGTTTCATCCACCCTGCTCCCACAGTGTGTGTGTGTGTGTGTCTGTGTGTGTGTGTGTGTGTGTGTATGTGTGTCTGTGTCTGTGTCTGTGTCTGTGTGTCTGGGTGTGTTGGGGGGAACTTCCGAACACTCGGTTTCTCAACGATTGAAGCTATTGTGATCTTCTGCTAGGACTATCCTAACTATTACCAATGAGGGAAACCATAGACTCTGTGTTTCTTTGGAGCTTGCCTCACTTCACTTACTATCTTTTCCAAGTCTTTCTATTTCCTCAGGAAGAGGGAATTGGGGAGGAGGGAAGGTAGGAAATAAATCAGGGAGGAGGTAACCAGTTTGACGAGAAATGTATTCACTACCTTACATATGTAACTATAACCCCTCTGTACATTATCTTGACAATATTTTTTTTAAAAAACTGAAAAAAATAGAATACTAGGACAAATATACCAAAATTTCCTGCTCTTTAACTATTAACAGAGAATGACACTGTTCAGGATCAATATTTTCTCCTGCTCAGACTTTTCCTCAAGGTAGCTTTAATATCAAAGTTATCCTCAAGTTGTAGATTAAAGGGTTCATCCAAGGGAAATGATTGATATAAAAAGACATCATTCATTGATATAGCAGAAGTCGTTTTGAGACTTTGGGACCTGCCCTCAGAGAAGCTGATATGGAAGATGTGGAAGAGGATGAAACCTTAATAAATAAGGATTGTGATGCTGAGTACAAGGATGCTGATGCCAATAATAATGAAAATCTCCAGTTCATTGACACATATACCACAAAGGAGAGCTCCAATGAAGGGAGGATGTCACACAAGTAGTGGTTGATGGTGTTTGCCTCACAGAAGGTCACACTCAGTAGGGGCCATAGCACTAGAAAATTCCATGAAGAGGGAACCAAGTCTAAGAAAGCAACACAGTTTGGGGGACATGGCACTGTTATACAGAAATAGATTACAGATGTCCATATAGTAATCAGAGGCCATTGCTGTCCGCACATAATACTCACATATAATAATGTACACTCTGTAGGAGATAGTATTCTAGCCTAGAAGATATTCTGTTCCCTGCTAGGCCTTCAACATAAGCTCATGAAGATGTTTGGACTTCAAAGACTCAATCTCTGAGAAAGGAAAGAAATTTAGTGTTCATGTTAGAACTGCTGTGATCTCCTTCTAAGTAAAAAGTAGATCACTGATTTCACTTTCCATGTGGGGTTGGAAAATTAGATTGTAATGTGTATGGGAAGTAGTGTGCTACCTCTTACATATTCCACTGAGACCACTAACTACAACCAAAATGACAATGAAATTTATTTCTGATGACAAAGGAGAGAAGTATGGGAATACACTATAGGAAATACACTGTATTCACTTAGTCTTTCATAAATTATAAGTACACTAATCTGAATGCTTCAGACTTTTTTTCTAGTTAGAGTAGAAAGGAAAATAAATGCTTGGCTTGATGAAAACAGTAAGGAGACTAGTCACCATTGTGGTCCACTAAACTGTGCCCCTGAAGTTTTTTTCCATAAAAATAGATTCAGGTTTGTTTCCATGCAAGGACCCACTAACAAGGATGATTAAAGTTGCTCTGTCATAATTACAGACAAACTTTTACTAAAATGTTACCTGTATAATTAGCAGAAATTGTAATGACTTATTATATTTTAATTTGTATCAATCACAGCACAGGCATCTAACATTTATGCCCAGGAGACTATAAATCCCTATTGGGAAGTTCACAGCTATTATCATCGAGTAGGAGGTAAACACAGACACTAAGAGGAGCTCTTTGTGGGGCCTTTCTTTTTTTTTTTTTTTTTTTTTGAGATTTGTTTTTCTTTCATTGAACTCGGCCTCACAGTCACTCTGGGGGCCTTTCTAATTAGGACTAAAAGAATTAGAAGTCTTAAACAAATTCCAATAATGGATGATTTTGTAACTCTGGCAGCAAGGCTGGAAATTTTATTATTCTCCTGTTTGCCAATCTATTATTCAAAGTTTGATTTCTACTTCCTGGTTATTCTCAGGCACCTTAATTGTGAATGTTATATGATGACATTTTTGCCAATCAGTGGGGAACATTCTGTAACTGGATGTGGTCAGCGCTAACAATTCCAAAGCCAGTTCATCCTACAGAACAAAGGCAGGTGAGATTCATAAGAGAGATGAGTACTGATTTACTTAAGTTGTAGCCAGGTGAGTTAATATCATCTTCATTACTTTTGGTCACTGTGGACAATGAAATGAATGAAAACTGAGAATTAGTCTCGGGAATAAAAATAATCAATAGTATGGAACTCTGCTGCCTCACTGTGTCTCCTCTTAAACTCAGTGCATGCCCTCATCTTTTGTTGGGTAGCAAGACCAAGAAGAATAGCTCCAAGTGACAGGAAGGAAATGGGAGTGTCAGTGGAGGGAAAATTTGTTCTTTTCTTCATATGATCTATGTAGAGAGAATTTGCATGTCATAAAAATACAGAAACATCAGTACAAATATCACCTGTACTGACGTCATGTGTTCCTTTCACATCTCCATGTAAGATCTTTGAAAGAACATTCACCGACCTTGCTTCGTTTTCCATCTAGCAAGAAAAACAAATAGAAAAGTGAGTAAAACATTGATGTTTATGATTAATTATAAATATTAAGCTACCACATCTATCCCCCATACCTGTTATCATTTGGACAGACATCACTGATTTGAGGAAATCCTTTCTAGGAAGAATGTCTGTATGACTTGCTGTTCTACAGAAATTTCCTGTTTTATTCTGATCATCAGAAGGGAATAGAGTAGTGAAAACATGAATAAGGATCAGAATTGAAGATATTTTGAGAGACACATCTCCACAGACTCAGTACATCAGTAGGGAGAGTTTTACTTTAGCCACACCACTTCCTAAATCTCTAGGGAGGACAAGAATAAAGATTTTTCACAGTCAGCTCACGTAAAAATACAAAACGATAGAGTCATTGGAATGTTGATAAGTAGGATAAGACTCGTCATTCAGGCATCATAAACAAAAAGAGAAATACTTGAATTGTACCCCTTGTCCATAATTGAGAGATTGAAGGCGGGGATTTGGGGAACCTCTTAATGCATTACTCTGTCATTTCAGATTTACAATGATGAGAATACTGGGTGGAAATGACTCCTTGACTGAGTTTATTCTTGCTGGATTAATAGATCATTCAGAAATCCAACTAACCCTCTTTTACATATTTCTAATAATCTATATTGTCACCATAGTGGGTAATCTAGGCTTGATCACTCTTATTGTTCTAAATGCTCACCTCCACACTCCCATGTACTATTTCTTCTTCAACCTCTCCTTTACGGATCTCTGTTACTCTTCTGTTTTCACTCCAAAAATGTTGATGAATTTCATCTTAAAGAAGAATGTCATTTCCTACATTAGGTGCAAATTTCAGCTCTTTTTCTTTCTCTTTTTTGTAACATCTAAATGCTACATGTTGACCTCGATGTCCTATGATGGCTATGTGGTCATATGTAATCCATTATTATATAAGATAACCGTGTCCCAACAGGTCTGTTCCGGGCTGTCTTTTGCTGCCTACACAATGGGCTTTGCTGGAGCCATGGTCCACACGGGCTGCATGCTTAGACTGACGTTTTGCAATGTCGAGGTCACCAACCACTACTAGTGCTTTCTTGTACCAGCACCTATGTCAATGAGATTGTAGTCATCATTGTTGTAGGCATTAACATCACAATCCCCAGATGTACCATCTTATTTCTTATGTTTTTAACATCAGTACCATTCTCCAAATTAAATCCACTCAAGGAAGAGCAAAAGCCTTCAGTACCTGTACTTCCCACATAATGGCTATATTTTTAATGTGCATCATTCATGTATCTTAAATACTCTTCTGGATCTATGGAGCAGGGAATCTTTTCTTCTGTTTTCTACACTAATGTTGGGCCCATGCTCAATCCTTTGATTTATACTTTGAGGAACAAGGATGTCAAAGTGGGATTGAAAAACATTCTGGTAAAATTTCAAAGGGGAGACATGTTTAGAAGCAATAATGAGGCAACCAGTCACAAATTTTAATCATTTTGTAACATTTATCTATGAAAAAGTTTTTTTTTTTATTATTGAGAAACCTGTGACTGTACAAATGACGGCATGTGTTGTTTAGTTGGCTTTTCTTTTCCAGTGTAGCTAATATTATTTTTCTGTATTTTAGTATATCTAACTAATATGCTTCATAGTGAATAACAGATCCCTACAAGAGCATAAGGATTTGATGACTTCTTTATTACCAACCATGTAAAGGCAAATATGGAATCAGATCCTATTTATCTTACATTTAATTCTATTTTTCTTAACTTTTTTCTTTGCTATATGACAGTTTTGTTTGTTTTGAGAAAGGTGAAATGTGCCCCACATTCTAGTTACTTCTGAAAGTATTATTCAATTTATTATTGAAGGGCATATATGTACTCTTCACCTTTTATTGTCAAAGGCAGCTTTACTGGAAGGTCCAGAAGGAGTACATGTGCATTTTAGATTTCAAGAAGGACCCATATTAGTTCCTATTGTAAATCTTGAATTCCTTACTTGCTAGTGTGGCAACCAGTATTCGAAAAGGAATGGATAGTTTTTGTTAAGAATCTTAAAATATTAATTCCCAGCATGGAAACACCAAATATTGAATCATTAGAAATACTTTATCCAATTTAGATGTACCCAATAAAGTTTACCATGAAAAAAAGTGTATTGGTCATGATGAACTCTCTTTGTACTTTTCTCCACATCAATCTGTATAATGCTAAAGTCACAAACTGTACTTAAAACACAGGCTGTTTTACTTAATTTCTTGACTCTACTACTGCTTTTTTCATCTGTATATTTAGAATGTTAGATATATTTGAAATTTAAAAATATCTTATTGGATAATGTCAAGAATAATTTACCATTATAACTAATATAACGCATTACAAAATGTTGGGGCATTGGCTTGGCAGGTCCTGAGAGACCGCCCCTTTCTCCCGCCCTGGGGCTGCACGGCTGTTAGCCACTCCTACCTTTTCCCGGGGCCTGGAACCAGAAAGGCAGCTCTGACCAGCCCTGCCTTCTGCCTCAGCCACGTGTGTGTCAAAATGGCATGGGGCCAGGTCCAGGGGGCGGTCCTGTGGGCTGTGATCTCCGCCTCAGGGGGAAGTTCTGTGACATTACTGTGATGAAGACCCCAGATCTGCCTATCCCTAGTGACTCCAGATCTCTCCTCTTTCTGCCGCCATTACTGTCATATAAACCCCTCCCCTGAGTAAACCGGTGGATTTCCCAGAAGTTTTCCCTGTTACAGCCCATGTGTCCTGCCTCCTTATTCTTAGCGATTGGGGGCGGGGGGGGGGGCGTCTCCCAGCCACACATGCCAAGGCTTGCACGTAGCCCTCACTCCAGCTTTGCTGTCTGCGGGATGGGGCGGCTTACGCTCGAGGGTGAAAGGGGACTACACAGGAGGTAACAAGGCCCAACAACAAAAACATATTAAAACTAATAACACATTTATTGCTGATAAGGATCATATGAAATGTATTTTCAGTAAAACACTTACCTCTGTTTAAATTGAAGGAAGTTTTGACACCTGTGAATAAAATTTCAATGTGTATCTATATGCAAAACTTTTAGACTAATATTTCTTTCACATTAAAAATTATTAACAATATTTATTTGGGCTTGAAAATTGAAATAAATTGCATATCAAAACTTGAAGAATGGGGCTGGGGATATGGCCTAGTGGCAAGAGTGCTTGCCTTATATACATGAGGCCCTGGGTTCAATTCCCCAGCATCATATATACAGAAAATGGCCAGAAGTGGCGCTGTGGCTCAAGTGGCAGAGTGCTAGCCTTGAGCAAAAAGAAGCCAGGGGCAGTGCTCAGGCCCTGAGTCCAAGCCCAAGGACTGGCAAAAACAAAACAAAAAAAACTTGAAAAATGCATTAACTAGTCAGTGCTCTGGGAAGTGAAGTGACTATAGTCCTAGCAGAAGTTCACTTGAATCTGAGTTTGAGGCCATCCTAGGCAGTATTGAGATTGACAGATCCACTCTGTAGAACCATATTAAGATTACATATCTTTGGGTAAAATTTCATAGCTTTTCTTTAAAATGGTTCTCCTTTCCTTCACTTCTCCCGTCCCTTCTCTTCCCTTGTAACAAAGGCTTGAGTATCAGACATCAACTTCAATATATGGATTTAGATTCTCTTTCCATTTTATCTTACCTTGACACTAAATATTTTTCCTCTTATAACATCAGCCATGTGTTTACATTTTGAAATACATGGCACTTTTCTGAGCATTTTTAGCAATTCAGTATCACATCCTCCATTTCACTTATAATATCTCTTAGTTCAGTTCTGTATTTTATGTGTATTCTGTATTTTATTTGATAATATGGTATGATTTAACTCTTTTCAGTTAAATTACCACTAACTTCTTTAAGGGTACATATTTTCATTTTTCAAAAAGTAAAGAAAGATGAAAATACTCCATGATGTGTCTCAGTTAAAGGGATGACCATTTGATATACTTTGCTGTAATTGACTATGACAATTATACAGACAAAGAAAGGAAAGTATTAGAGAATTCTGCAATGTAAGGACTAGGCTGGAATCTTTCTGTATTCATTTATTCAACGTTTCTCCATAGGTGCATTGATATTATTAAAGGCCTAGCAATGACCTTCATCATAAGCTCCAGCCTGGAACATAAGCTCTAGCCCAGACACAAGGACCTTCTGAAATACATTGATTTTGCACACTTTTATTTCATAGTACAGAGAACTGTTTCTGCAACAGAGAAAGTGTTCAGAAAGATGGAATCGGTTTAAGAAGTGAGGCTGAGTGTTGTACATACCATGGCTTTGGAGAATCAAAGAGTGTTTTCTCTGTTCCATTACTTCACAGATGACTAGGACTGCAAGTATGTGCCACAGAGATTAACAGTGTTAGAAAAAGACATGTAGGAAAATTTATGCTGTGTCATTCACAATTTTCTATAGGGTTACAGAGTTGTGCACAGTGCTAACTGCTAAAAAGAGTGACAAACGTATTAAAACAAAGGGTGTTAGGATATTAGCCTGCCAGAATTGGCACACTGTTGATACATGTGTTAACTGAAGAGGAAATAAAAAGTTGAAAAAATAGTTTACATAAAGAAGAATATGGAAAGTAGAGAAGGTTCCGATGTAGAAAATGAAAGTACATTTATGATAGGAAATGCTAATGTGTTAGGATTACATCTACTTGAACAATTTCCTAATTTGTTTGAAAAAAATGAGTGGAACTAAACAAGAACTAATGATAGACCACACTTCTCACCAGATATGGAGCAGTGGGTGAAGTGTACAGGTCATCAGTATTCCAACACAGAGAGAAACCAGTGCCTCCTAAGAGCTGTAAGTTTCCTGGCCTATGAAGAGCCCTTGGGGATGGCCTTGGCAAGCATGGCTCTTGGTTTATCTACACTCACAGCAGTTGTTCTTGGGGTCTTTGTGAAACACCACAACACCCCCATTGTCAAGGCTAATAACCAGGCTCTCAGCTACATCCTGCTCATCTCCCTCATCTTCTACTTCCTCAGTTCCTTGCTCTTTATTGGCTGCCCCAGCTCAGTCACCTGCATTCTACAGCAAACTACATTTAGTGTTACATTCACTATAGCTGTTTCTGCTGTCTTGGCCAAAACTGTAACTGTGGTTATGGTCTTCAAGTTCACTTCTCCAGGGAGAACGATGAGGTGGCTGCTGGTATCAAGGGCCCCTAACATCATCATTCCCATCTGTACTCTGATCCAGGAGATTCTCTGTGCAATCTGGCTGGGAACCTCTCCTCCTTTCATTGACACAGATGCCCACTCTGAACATGGCCTCTTCATCATCCTGTGTAATAAGGGCTCCCTCACTGCTTTCTACTGTGTCTTGGGATTCCTGGCCTCCTTGGCCCTGGCCAGCTTCACTATGACTTTCCGAGCCAGGAACCTGCCTGACACCTTCAATGAAGCAAAGTTCCTCACCTTCAGCATGCTGGTATTCTGCAGTGTGTGGCTCACCTTCCTGCCTGTCTACCACAGTGCCAATGGGAAGATCATGGTGGCTATAGAGGTCTTCTCCATCTTGACCTCTAGTGCAAGACTCCTAGGCTGCATCCTTGCCCCGAAGTGCTATAGCGTCTTGTTAAGGCCAGATAGAAATGTTCTGCATGCCCTCCAGAATAAAATGCACACAGGGAAGAATAATCCATCTTAAGGCCACATGTATGAATTTTTGGATTAAATCTACATTTCTTTATTCAAGCAGATATTATTTTATATATTTGAAATAATCTCAAGAATTACTGACTGCTTCTAATTTCTCTAATGAGGGTACAATCACAAGTGCTGGCTAAAGATGCATTTTTAAAATTTTTTGATATTCTTATTTACTCTGCATTCATTCCATCATCCCAATTATTATATTTTTCACTCTTGATTTGTTTTGTAATTTTTTTTTCTTTATTAATCATTTACTTAAAGTTTCTGTTTGGGCATCTGTCTTGGGACTTGAACTTAAAGCCTATGTACTGTCAGTGACTTTATTGTTTTCTAAAACTATGGTTTTACCAGTTGAGTCACAGACCTCCTTTTGGCTCTGTGGTGGTTAACTGAAGACAAGAGTCTCAATGGACTTTTCTGCCCAGGTTGGTTTCAAAATCTGACCCCTGTATCACACCTTCCTAGGTAATTGAATTCAACTAAGTTGTACTGACATAATTTTAAAATACATTAAATTCCTCCTTCTATATCACTACACTGCTTAATCCCCAAATATATTATATTAATATTTTCATTTTATTTCTATTCACATATCTGCCTTTTGCAACATTCCTCAATCTGTTTTGTTTGATCATTCTCTCCCCATTCTCTGTATCCCTTACCTCTCTCTTTTCCTTTCATCCTTTGTCTTCTTGTCCCCCACTTTTCTCTCTCTATAGTTTTAAAATTTCAAGAATGGTTTTTATATGCAGCAAAAATACACTTCAATTTTATAACACGATGTATTGGATTAATGGAGTATTGGTGGGAGAAAGTATAGATTCATAATAGTTTGATTATATATGGCTGTATATACATTAAACTTATCCTAGCTTAATCACTTAAGAATATTATACATACAAAGTTATATATATTCAATATACATGTATGCTTTTTATGTTACCAATTGTTGTTACATCAGTTAACAGCAAGTAAATATTATATGTACAGTATCTTTATTTTATACGAGATGCTTTACTCATAATTAAATAGACCAAATTACTGAGTTTTATACTAGGTTTAACTACTGAAAACACATGGTCACATAATGGAAGCCCTTTTTGCCCTCTTGTATTGTTATTGTGCCTTTGTTCTGAAATCTTTATTTCTAATACATAATTCCATAATGACAGTGGATTTCTATTGCTTTTGTTTAGAGTTGGAAATACAACTATGTATTGGCAAAAATAAACCCATCGTGTTCATGTTCATTTTACATATTTTACGACTTATCAAATATTTCTATATCTTTAGTATTTTTATCAGGACACAGTCAATGTGTTTCAGTTTATATTGAAATTCCTATTTTCTCTTTCTTCTTGATTTTGACAATTTCATCACTAAGCTTGATTACTGTTGTTGAATAAAACACTGATTGCCCATTCAGTAGCAAGCACTTAACTCTTATTACAAAATATGAGCTCCCAGTACCCACTATGCAGAAGTCAGAGTGCATTTTGGCCATCAGGAAGGGGAGCAAGTTACCAAATGTGAGTAAGAAAAAGGACATAGCGATGATACTTACGACATCCGGTCCATGTTATACAAATATTATAATCAATTGTAAAGGAGAAATTCTTATGCTGACACTGGTGTTCATAAGGCAAAAGTATCACAGGGAAGTACATATTAAATGTATACATATAATAATCTATGTATGCACAAGAGTATTCATTGACAGGAGCAGTGTATTGAGATTGGATCCCATACGAGTTCCGTCACAGGTCTATAGGATGAAGTCCTCAAGCTTTGGCTCATCTTATTTTCATGTCAGGCACCATATGAGTGAAACTGTGCTACTATCAAGATAAAACGATGTCTATCTCATACTTTTACTTTACAGTTCCTACAGGAAAGGTATAGAAAGACATATTCTCATGTGTGTGCATGCACACACACACACACACGCAAAGGAAATAAAATCAACAGGTCTTTTAGATGCAAAGAATATCAAATCAAACCCATAGTATCCAGGCTGGTGATTAAACTAGAACCAGCCAGCCAGGTACACACCTGTCATCCTAGCTACTCAGGAGGCTGAGATCTGTGGGTCATGGTTCCAAGCTAGCCTTGGTAGGCAGTCCATGAGACACTTATCTGCAATTGGCCCACAGAGAACCAGAAGAATGTTAGTATCTCTAGCCCCCAGATGCATCAGCAGAGCACCCTCCCTGCGGAGCCAGCCGGCAGTGAATGGGAATCCTGACTGAGGGCGGCGAGGATTAAGGAAAAGGAAAAATACAAGACAAGAGAAAAAAGACAAGAGGCAAAGATGGGGTACGGGAGGTCTCCATCTCGAGATTGAGACTCAAGACTGCAGAGACAGTTTATTTTCAACTCCCAGCTTATATGCAGTTTTGGAACCAGGGAATAGCATAGGGTTGCTAAAATTCCAGAACACAAAGAAGCTTAGAAGTTTGCAACATTTGATTACAGTAAACACAAGGTAACAAACCTGCCGGGCCAGCCGGCAGGGGAACAGAAATCCTGACTGAGGGGCGGCAGGGATACGGAAAAGGAAAAATAAGGCAAGAGAAAAAAGACAAGAGACAAAGATGGGGTACGGGAGGTCTACAGCCGTAAGGTTGAACCTCAAGACTGCAGCAACAGTTTATTCTCACTCCCAGCTTATATGCAGTTTTGGAACCAGGGAATAGCATAGGATTGTTAAAATTCCAGAACATAAAGAGTCTTTGAAGTTTGCAACATTTGATTACAGTAAACACAGGACAAGGTTGATTAACATAGGAATCTACTCCAGCGGACATAGCAAGGTGGGGACATAGCAAAGCAATTCCGGACAGTGGTTGTGAACAAATGTCCTTGCCTTTAGCATATCCAGGCGGTAACAGCACAGCCAGAGGTGATAATGAACCTAGCTGCAGGTCTGGCTCCCTAGCTGCAGGTCTGGCTCCCGTCATCTTGGCGACATCGGCGCAGCCAGAGGTCAGGATGAGCTTAGCTGCTAGCTCGGCTCCCGAAAGTTCCCCCGTCTTTTTATTAAAAGAAGTGAACCCGCCTGTCTTAGGTGGGGTGGGTGCCCCAGCCCGCCTTACCCGTCTTGGGGAACAACTTCAGAGCAGTGCTGAAGGCCCTGTCTTAGGTCGGTCTAAGGCTGGCACCGCCTCATACCCGTCTCTGGCTGCGGTTCCTCTCGGGGGAAATTCATTTACTTGGAGCTTGACCTTATGCAGCTGGCTGGCTAAACTCATGAAAGAGTTTTGCAATATGCGTACAATGCAAGGAAGACATAGGCAAGCCATCAGCAAAAGTATCCCTGGGCCGAGCAATGTCATTAGCAGCCCCTTAACGTTAGTTAAGGAAGGGACATACTGTTGAAGTTGTTCAAACAGTTCTTTTGCTGTTTCTGCCACTTTAAAGTCCAAAGGCGGAGCCTGTTCTAGTCCAGCTATTTGTCTATGGAGTTGAAAGAGATCTAAGGACAAGATATTATGGTGCCAAATACCATTTAAATGTGCTACAACTTGTTCCCAAGGATAGCTTGACCCATTATACTTATGGAGGGTCACACAAATAAAGTCAAACCCAGCATGACAGCGCACCCGTTGCAAAGTTTGTAAGGCACGAATTTGTTCTCCCAGAGACAACACAGATTCATACAATGCTTCTAATTTTTGTTCTACCTTATCATCAATCCTGCCTTGAAAGTGCAGGGCTTGCGTGGTATTATGAGCAAGCTGATTAACATGGTGAGCTGTCTGCACATTCTGTGTTAAAGCCACAGTGGCCGCTGCAGCAGAGGCAGCTAAGGAAATAAAGGCTAAAATTCCTGCTATTAGTAGCCCTACAAATCGTCTAGGGCGCATAAGTTCTTTTAAATGTTTTAACACTTGAATACCTGTTTCTTCATACCAAGCTTCAGATAAGTTTACAGGAAGCATAACAAATAGTGGTTGCTTAATAATAATTACAGAATCAGTAAGACCACTATACAAGCAATTTGTAAAAGAACAGTTAGTGCAGGTAACATTGAAATACATGGCTCCTATAGAAATATTAAAAGGTCCATACATAATAGCATAAGGGGGTGTTACACAACTCATAATATTTTTTAAAGAAGTAGAAGTGGGCCAGGAGATATTATTCAGAGCAGCCACTAACATCCAGACATGGCGTTGAGGGCGTCCATTCATCCACCACAGACCTGGGTTGAACTTATTGGTGAGATTAGCTCCAGACCAGTCCATCAGCTGAGAATTAGTTCCTGAAATATTGGTTATAAAAGGGTGATCATGTCTACACTTTACAGGGTGCAGTTCTCCCGTGGATTCTACAATTTGAGAGGAGTTGATGCAGCGAGGTATCATGAAGGATGAGGTAGAATTGGCACGTACAGGGAACCCAGTAGGCAATGAAGTCATTTGTATACTATACACTTGACTTTTATCAGGAATCCAAATTCTATAGTTTATGGATTGCATCACAGTACAGCCTGGAATATAACTGTTGGATTCAGTTGTAAAACATAAAGGGGTTCCAATGCCAGAAGCTGCAAAATCTCCCATTTTAACGTGTTGGACAAAAGGGTCTGGAGCTGTACCGTACGCTGATCTGTTGACATGGACGAACACCTCAGCTTCCTCCCAGGTCCCAGGGTGCACAATCGGTGGATCTGGCACATAAGCCCAGTGGGTCAGCGCTTGTACCGTTCTGATGAGTTTCCACAATCCGAACACAACGCTCAGGTAGCCAGCGAGCATCATTTTCATCCTGTGAAAAAACACAGACATGTCCTCGACCCCATGTCAATACCGGATCGGGCCCGTGCCAAGCACTTGTTAGAGGATCTTTCCACTTAACTTGAGCAAAAGCTCTTTGCTCTCTCTTTTCCCAGAACCGCTGTGCCGCGGAGTGGCCATTGCAATCCAAATTTAAAAAATTTAGTAGGAATAAAGCATGAGAAAGGATATTAACAGGAGAGAAGGGGTATAGTTCCCCCCCTTTTAATTTAGAAATTTGGTGTTTTAACAAACCGTTGGCCCGTTCGACAATTCCTTGACCATGAGGATTATAGGGGATACCTGTAGAGTGAACAATTTGGTAAGATTTGCAAAAAGTTTGAAAAGCTCGTCCAACATATCCCGGACCATTATCAGTTTTAATTTGTTTAGGAAGTCCCATAGTAGCAAAGCAGCGTAAGGCATGGGAAATACAATGTTTGCCAGCTTCCGCGCTAAGAGGAGTAGCCATAATAAAATTAGAGTAAGTGTCTATTGTAACATGGACAAAGCGGAGCCGTCCAAAGGAGGGGATGTGGGTAACATCCATTTGCCAAACATGATTAGCCACTAAGCCTCTGGGATTAATCCCATTGGAGGGCACAGGCAGGAAGGTAGCACAGTTGGGACAAGTTTTTACAATTTGACGAGCTGCCTCACGAGTAATATGAAATTGTTGACGTAAGGCACGACTGTTTTGATGGTGGGCAGCATGTGATTGCTTTGCCAAGTCAATTTGAGAAAGAAAAATTTGGGTAGCCTCATCCGTAACAGCATTGCCCTCACTTAATGGTCCAGGAAGCTTAGTATGAGCACGTATAAATCCAAAAAAACACGGACAGGTGCGAGAGCGAAGAAGAAGTTGTATCTGGCGAAAAAGAGTTTGGATAGTGGAATTAGCTGTACCAAGAAAAGGGACAGTTTCAATGACCTGAAGGGCTCGAATAACATAATGACTATCTGAATATAAATTAAAGGCTTTAGTACGTAAAAGAGTAACGGCCTCTAAAACTGCTTGAAGTTCAACTTCCTGGGCAGAAGAAAGCCCAGTGTCCCAAGATCTAGTTTCACCATCAATAGTAAGAGCTGCTGTTCCATTAGAGGATCCGTCTGTAAACACCAAGGCAGCCATAGAAAGAGGAGATAAAGATACAATCTGAGGAAATATAAAAGTGTAAGAAGAGGCAAAGTGAAGTAACTTGTTAGAGGGATAATGATGTGAAATTGTGCCCACAAAATTGGCCCAAGCAATGGCCCAGGAATCACAATGAGTATAAAGCCATTCTTGCTGCTGCAAAGTATAGGGGATATAAATAACCTGTGGATCTCGTCCAAGATACTTACAAGATTCCACACGGCACATATGGACTAAGGTGGCTACCAATTCATAATAAGGAGTTAATACTTTTGAAGGAGTAGCAGGCAAGGAAAGCCACAAAAGGGGTCCCTTCTGCCAGAGGACCGCTGTTGGAGAATGAGGTGTAGTTAAAATATAAGCTTCCCAAGGGGCTGAGTAATCAATATAATTTATATGTTGGGAAGAAATGGCAGAATTTACTATGCTCAAGGCTTCTGCTGCTTCAGTTGTTATTTCTCTGGGAGATGTAGGGTCAGGGTCCCCCTTTAGCATATCAAACAAAGGTTTTAATTCAGCTGTGGACAATTTAAGATAAGGGTGAAGCCAATTAATATCTCCCAGGAATTTTTGAAAATCATGAAAAGTACGCAAATGAGAAGTCTTAATCTGCAATTTCTGGCTAGTAAAATAATAAGGACCCAAAATATGACCAAGATAAGTATATGGAGGGTGCTCTTGCACCTTTTCACTAGCTATTATTAACCCAAAAGAGGTGAGATCTTGTTTTAACTGTCCAAAGGCTTGGCGTACTACTTCAGGGTTTAAGTGAGCCAACAAAATATCATCTGTGTAGTGAATAATATAAACAGAAGGAAAATTTTGGCGAGTAGAAGAGAGAGCCCGTGCCACAAAGCTTTGACACAAAGTGGGGCTGTTTCTCATGCCTTGGGGTAACACTAGCCAATGGTATCTTTTTATGGGTTCTTTAAAATTTGTAGAGGGGACACTAAACGCAAAGCGTTTGCAATCTTGAGGAGCAAGAGGTATGGTATAAAAACAATCTTTTAAGTCAATTATTATTTTGTATGTATTTTGAGGAATTGCCATAGGAGAGGGCAAGCCTGGTTGTAATGCCCCCATAAGTTCCATGGTGGCATTCACTCGCCGGAGATCCTGTAGGAGTCTCCATTTGCCAGATTTCTTTTTAACAACAAAAATAGGCGAATTCCATGGGGAAGTAGTAGGAGCAATGTGGCCCAAGTCCAGCTGTTCCTGCACCAGCTTTTGGGCAACAACAATCTTTTCAATTGATAGGGGCCACTGATCCACCCACACCGGAGTGTCTGATAACCATGTGATAGGATCGGCATGAGGGACAGGACGAGCAGCAACCCCCGTTAAATATATCCCAGCCCTTGTCTAGGAGGTCGGGGCTGAGGTTGAATGGGTTCTCTAATTCCTTGCTGATGACTTCCCAATCCTCCTGAGGGCAGTAGCCCTTGACTTAGGAGTTGACGAGTGACTGCGTCACTAGGGCTAAACAAATAGACTCCCATTTTTTCCATAATATCTCTGCCCCACAAATTTATGGGCAAATGATCTAATACAAAAGGCTGGAAAGTCCCAGAATGCCCCTCACCATCTCTCCAGTTAAGGATGGCACTGCTTTGTTGGGTGTCTGTGGCATGGCCAATCCCCTGCAGGGATGTAAGAGACGCATTAAGAGGCCAGTTGGAAGGCCAATGTCTCTTGGCTATCACAGACACATCTGCTCCTGTATCTAACAGACCTCGGAAGGGCTTTTCTTGTATATAAATTGTAAGCTCGGGCCTCTCCCGTTTTATGTTTTGAACCCAAAATATGTCTGAGGACCCAAAACTCCTTTCTCCCCTCGGGTTCGGGGTGGCTGATGCACCGACTTAAATTAAAGGAATAAGGATGAGCTGAGCAATTCTTTGTCCTGCAGGGATAGAGATAACACTAACAGGCGCTGAAGCCATGATTTTTATTTCTCCAGTATAGTCCTGATCTATCACTCCTGGAATAATATGCAGGCCTCTCAGCGCAGAGCTACTGCGGCCTAACAGCAAGCCAACAGATCCCCTCGGTAGGGGGCCAATGGCTCCCGTAGGGAGGGCCTGGACTCCCATCTCCGGAGTCAGTACTGAGCTGGTGGAGGAGAAGAGGTCCAATCCTGCACTCCCTGGCGTTGCTCGGAGGAGGCAGGAAACTGATTGTAACTGCGAGTTGTTGGGGGATGGGCCTGAGGTTGGGGGAAGGAAGGGGCCGCCCCAAAATTTCTCTGCGGGGCCAGGGGCTGGCCCCTCTGCCAGTTTCCCGAAATCGGGCGGCCAGAGTTAACAAAAGTAGATCTACATTTCCTAGCCCAATGCTTCCCTTTATTACAACGGGGACAAGTTCCAGGCTTAGCTCTCCTTTCCTGGTTAGGGCAGTGAGCCATTAAGTGGCCCATTTGTCCGCAGGAAAAACAGCTGCCAGGAGGCCTAGCAGTGCGCAGATGTCCCTTTCCTTTTTCCCCTGTGCGGGGGGTGCGCAAGAACTCGGTTACAGTCTGCCCCTGGAGCGCTGCAGCCAGTGTGAGGCCCTGCATATAGGATAGACCAATGTCTGCACAAAGCCGTATATAGTCAGTTATTTCTCCCTTTCTCTTAATAGGTCTGATGGTTGCTTGGCAGGCTGCATTAGCATTCTCATAAGCCAATTGTTGTACAAGGATCTTGCCGGCACCCTCATCTCGGATCAGAAGACTTGTCGCCTCCAATAACCGAGAGACAAAGTCTTGATAAGGCTCATCTGACCCCTGTCTAATTTTGGAGAGGTCTTCAGTCTTACTAGAATTAGGAAGTCTACTCCAGGCACGTTTAGCGGCAGCACTTATCTGATCGTAAACGTCCGGGGCGTAATCTAACTGGGTCTCGGTGCTAGCATGATCACCTTCCCCAGCCAGCTCCGCAAATGAAGCAGGCACATTATTTGCTCTGTTAGTCTCTGCTGTAGCCTGACACTGATCTACAAATTCAGACTTCCATAGCAAGTAATCTCCTCCACTAAGACAAGCCTTAGCTAACTGTTTCCAATCATTTGGGCATAAAGTTTTAGCAGCCAAGGTATCAAGAATAACTTGAGTAAATGGCGCTGTAGGGCCGTATTGAGCACAAGCATTCTTCAGATCACTTATTTGTTTAAATGGCAAAGGCTGGTGGACTGCTTCGTTATCTTCAGTCGTCCTTACTGGGAATAATTGAAAACCAGAAATGTCCTCCCCTTCATGAGCAGCCTGCGCCAGGGAGAGTTGCAGGGCAATACGCTTAGGGGAGGGATTAGGACTTGACCCAAAAAGGAGTTCACCGCTCGGAGGGCCAGGCGCCTTTAACAGCGCTGGCTGAGATGGTACTGGCAGTGAGACAATAGCAGGCGGTGGGGGTGGTGGGAAAGGATCAAAGTCCGCCAAGATTGTGGGTGGGGGCCCACAAGTTTCTAACTTTGCAGGAGTTTGTTGTCCTGGCTGAAGCTGGGACAACAGGGTTATGGTTGATTCCAGCATTTTCTCAACATGAGTTAATCTGTCTACAGTAGGCTCATTGCATAATTTCTCCTCAGAGTCTGAGCCATCTGAGTCTTCCTTAGTATCTAGCCCAGTGGGTTCAGATCTTAATAATTTACTCAGCTCTTCCCGGGCAGCTGCATAAGTTCCGGGGGCTGGGTGATGTTCATCAGGCCCCTGTTCAGTTTCTCTGATGGACTGATCGAATCTAACCCGTTCATGTCTAGGATCCAAACAATCTCGGACCAGATTCCAGAGAATAAAGGTATCCACTGGGATTTTCTCAGGGCCATTTAAATCATAATTCTCCTGAATCTTTTTCCCTGTCTTTCGCCAAGTTTCTAAGTTAATGGTTCCTTCCTCTGGGAACCAGGGGCATGCTTCCTCAACAAAATGAAAGAAACGTTCTAACTGACTTTGGCCAATTTTCACTCCCCGGGTATGTAGCATGCCTTTGAGGGCCTGCACGTATAGCGTGCGGCTATTACCTTGTCCCATAATTTATTACTCCCGACGATACACTCTCCTCCCGCTCTCCTTCTCAACTATTCGGACGTCCTTACCTGAGCGGGGGTCACCTGCCGTCGATCCCAGGTCTTCAAGTCCCTGTTCCAGGCGCCAAACCTGCCGGGCCAGCCGGCAGGGGAACAGAAATCCTGACTGAGGGGCGGCAGGGATACGGAAAAGGAAAAATAAGGCAAGAGAAAAAAGACAAGAGACAAAGATGGGGTACGGGAGGTCTACAGCCGTAAGGTTGAACCTCAAGACTGCAGCCAAGTTTATTCCAACTACCAGCTTATATGCAGTTTTGGAACCAGGGAATAGCATAGGATTGTTAAAATTCCAGAACATAAAGAGTCTTTGAAGTTTGCAACATTTGATTACAGTAAACACAGGACAAGGTTGATTAACATAGGATCTACTCCAGCGGACATAGCAAGGTGGGGACATAGCAAAGCAATTCCGGACAGTGGTTGTGAACAAATGTCCTTGCCTTTAGCATATCCTGGCGGTAACAGCACAGCCAGAGGTGATAATGAACCTAGCTGCAGGTCTGGCTCCCTAGCTGCAGGTCTGGCTCCCGTCATCTTGGCGACATCGGCACAGGCAGAAGTCAGGATGAGCTTAGCTGCTAGCTCGGCTCCCGACAACAAAGCAATTCTGGACAGTGGCTGTGGACAAATATCTTTGCCTTTAGCATATCCTGGTGGTAACAGCACAGCCAGAGGTGACAATGAACCTAGCTGCAGGTTAGGCTCCCGACATCTTGGCGACATCGGCACAGCCAGATGTCAGGATGAGCTTAGCTGCTAGCTCGGTTCCCTACAATTCCCCTGTCTTTTTATTAAAAGAAGCGAACCCGCCTGTCTTATTAGGGGTGGGTACCCCAGCCTGCCTTACCTGTCTCAGGGAACAACTTCAGAGCAGTGCTGAAGCCCCATGTCTTAGGTCGGTTAAGGCTGGTACTGCCTCATACCCGTCACTGGCTGCGGTTCCTCTCAGGGGAAATTCATTTACTTGGAGCTTGACCTTATGCAGCTGGCTGGCTAAACTCATGAAAGAGTTTTGCAATATGAGTACAATGCAAGGAAGGCATAGGAGAGCCATCAGCAAAAGTATCCCGGGGCCAAGCAATGTCATTAGCAGCCCCTTAACGTTAGTTAAGGAAGTGACATACTGTTGAAGTTGTTCAAACAGTTCTTTTGCTGTTTCTGCCACTTTCCAAAGGCGGAGCTTGTTCTAGTCCGGCTATTTGTCTATGGAGTTGAAAGAGATCTAAGGACATGTTATTATAGTGCCAAATACCATTTAGATGTGCTACAACTTGTTCCCAAGAACAGCTTGACCCATTATACTTATGGAGGATCACACAAATAAAGTCAAACCCAGCAGGACAGCACACCTGTTGTAAAGTTTGTAAGGCACGAATTTGTTCTCCCAGTGACAACACAGATTCATACAATGCTTCTAATTTTTGTTCTACCTTATCATCAATCCTGCCTTGAAAGTGCAGGGCTTGCGTGGTATTATGAGCAAGCTGATTAACATAGGGAGCTGTCTGCACATTTTGTGTTAAAGCCACAGTAGCCGCTGCAGCAGAGGCAGCTAAGGAAATAAAGGCTACAATGCCTGCTATTAATAGCCCTACAAATCGTCTTGGGTGCATAAGCTCTTTTAAATGTTTTAACACTTGAATACCTGTTTCTTCATACCAAGCTACAGATAAGTTTACAGGAAGCATAAAAAATGGTGGTTGCATAATAATAATTACAGAATCCGTAAGACCACTATACAAGCAATTTGTACAAGAACAGTTAGTGCAGGTAACATTGGAATACATGGCTCCTATAGAAATATTAAAAGGTCCATACATAATAGCATAAGGGGGTGTTACACAACTCATATTTTTTAAGGAAGTAGAAGTGGGCCAGGAGATATTGTTTAGGGCAGCCACTAACATCCAGACATGAGGGTGACAGTGTCCATTCATCCACCACAGACCTGGGTTGTACTTGTTTAGATTCGCTCCGGACCAGTCCATCAGCTGAGAATTAGTTCCTGAAATATTGGTTATAAAAAGGTGATCATGTCAACACTTTATGGGGTGCAGTTCTCCCGTGGATTCTACAATTTCAGAGGAGTTGATGCAGTGAGGTATCATGAAGGACGAGGTAGAATTGGCATGTAAAGGAAACCCAGTAGGCAATGAAGTCATTCGTATATTATATACTTGACTATTATCAGGAATCCAAATTCTATGATTTATGGATTGCATTACAGTACAGCCTGGAATATAACTTTTGGACTCAGTCGTAAAACATAAAGGGGTTCCAATGCCAGAAGCTGCAAAATCTCCCATTTTAACGTGTTGGACAAAAGGGTCTGGAGCTGTACCGTACGCTGATCTGTTGACATGGACGAACACCTCAGCTCCCTCCCAGGTCGCGGGGTGCACAATTGGTGGATCTGGCACGTAAGCCCAGTGGGTCAGCACTTGTACCTTTCTGATGAGTTTCCACAATCCGAACACAACGCTCAGGTAGCCAGTGGGCATCATTTTCATCCTATGAAAAAACACAGACATGTCCTCGACTCCATGTCAGTATCGGATCGGGCCTGTGCCAAGCACTTGTTAAAGGATCTTTCCACTTAACTTGGGCAAAAGCTCTTTGCTCTCTCTTTTCCCAGAACCGCTGTGCTGCGGAGTGGCCATGGCAATCCAAATTTAAAAAATTTAGTAGGAATAAAGCATGAGAAAGGATATTAACAGGAGAGAAGGGGTATAGTTCCTCCCTTTTTAATTTAGAAATTTGGTGTTTTAACAAACCGTTGGCCCGCTCAACAATTCCTTGACCATGAGGATTATAGGGAATTCCTGTAGAGTGAACAATTTGGTAAGATTTGCAAAAAGTTTGAAAAGCTCGTCCAACATATCCCGGACCATTATCAGTTTTAATTTGTTTAGGAAGTCCCATAGTAGCAAAGCAGCATAAGGCATGGGAGATACAATGTTTGCCAGCTTCCCTGTTAAGAGGAGTAGCCATAATAAAATTAGAGTAAGTGTCTATTGTAACATGGACAAAGCGGAGCCGCCCAAAAGAGGGGATGTGGGTGACATCCATTTGCCAAACATGGTTGGCCATTAAGCCTCGGGGGTTAATGCCATTGGAGGGCACAGGCAGGAAGGTAGCACAGTTGGGACAAGTTTTTACAATTTGACGAGCTACCTCATGAGTAATATGAAATTGCTGACATAAGGCACGACTATTTTGATGTTGGGCAGCATGTGATTGCTTTGCCAAGTCAATTTGAGAAAGAAAAATTTGGGTAGCCTTATCTGTAATAGCATTGCCCTCACTTAATGGTCCAGGAAGCTTAGTATGAGCACGTATAAATCCAAAAAAGCACAAACAGGTGCGAGAGCGAAGAAGAAGTTGTATCTGGCGAAAAAGAGTTTGGATAGTGGAACTAGCTGTACCAAGAAAAGGGACAGTTTCAATGACCTGAAGGGCTCGAATAACATAATGACTATCTGAATATAAATTAAAGGCATTAGTACGTAAAAGAGAAAGGGCCTCTAAAACTGCTTGAAGTTCAATTTCTTGGGCAGAAGAAAGCCCAGTGTCCCAAGATCTAGTTTCACCATCAATAGTAAGAGCTGCCGTTCCATGAGAGGCTCCGTCTGTAAACACCAAGGCAGCCATAGAAAGAAGAGATAGAGATACAATCTGAGGAAATATAAAGGTGTAAGAAGAGGCAAAGTGAAGTAACTTGTTAGAGGGATAATGATGTGAAATTGTGCTCACAAAATTGGCCCAAGCAATGGCCCAGGAATCACAATGAATATAAAGCCATTCTTGCTGCTGCAGAGTATAGGGGATATAAATAACCTGTGGATCTCGTCCAAGATACTTACAAGATTCCACACTGCAAATATGGACTAAGGTGGCTACCAATTCATAATAAGGAATTAATACTTTTGAAGGAGTGGCAGGCAAGGAAAGCCACAAAAAGGGGTCCCTTCTGCCAAAGGACCGCTGTTGGAGAATGAGGTGTAGTTAAAAAATAAGCTTCTTAAGGGGCTGAGTAATCAATATAATTTATGTGTTGGGAAGAAATGGCAGAATTTACTATGCTCAAGGCTTCTGCTGCTTCAGTTTTTATTTCTCTGGGAGATGTAGGGTCAGGGTCCCCCTTCAACAGACCAAACAGAAGGAAAATTTTGGCGAGTAGAAGAGATAGCCAGTGCTATAAAGCTTTGACACAAGGTGGGGCTATTCGCCATGCCTTGGGGCAACACTAGCCAATGGTACCGTTTCATGGGTTCTTTAAAATTAGTAGAGGGGACACTAAATGCAAAGCGTTTGCAATCTTGAGGAGCAAGGGGCATGGTATAAAAACAAATTTTTTAAGTCAATTATAATTTCGTATGTATTTTGAGGAATTGCCATAGGAGAGGGCAAACCTGGTTGTAATGCCCCCATAAGTTCCATAGTGGCATTTACTCGTCGGAGATCCTGTAGGACTCTACATTTACCAGATTTTTTTTAACTACAAAAATAGGCGAATTCCATGGGGAGGTAGTAGGAGAAATGTGGCCCATGTCCAGCTGTTCCTGCACTAGCTGTTGGGCAACAACAATCTTTTCAATTGCTAGGGGCCACTGATCCACCCACACTGGAGTGTCTGATAACCATGTGATAGGATCGGCATGAGGGACAGGATGAGCAGCAGCCCCCGTTAAAAATATCCCAGCCCTTGTCTAGGAGGTCGGGGCTGGGGTTGAATGGGTTCTCTAATTCTTTGTTGATGACTTCCCAATCCTCCTGAAGAAAGTAGCCCTTGACTTAGGAGTTGATGAGTGACAGCGTCACTAGGGCTAAACAAATAAACCCCCATCTTTTCCATAATATCTCTGCCCCACAAATTTATGGGCAAATGATCTAATACAAAAGGCTGCAAAGTCCCAGAATGCCCCTTACCATCTCTCCAGTTAAGGATGGCAATGCTTTGTTGGGTGTCTGTGACATGGCCAATCCACAGTAAGGATGCAAGAGACGCAGTTAGAGGCCAGTTGGAAGGCCAATGTCTCTTGGCTATCACAGACACATCTGCTCCTATATCTAACAGACCTCGGAAGGGCTTTCCTTGTGTATAAATTGTAAGCTCGGGCCTTTCCAGTTTTATGTTTTGAACCCAAAATATGTCTGAGGATGCAAAACTCCTTTCTCCCCTTTTAATAGATCAAATAAGGGTTTTAATTCAGGGTGGACAATTTAAGATAAGGGTGAAGCCAATTAATATCTCCCAGAAATCTTTGAAAATTATGCAAAGTACATAAATGAGAAGTCTTAACCTGTAATTTCTGACTAGTAAAATAATAAGGACCCAAAATATGACCAAGAGGGATTTTTATTTTTCTCTGCCTGGGCTGGCTTTGAACTGTACAAAGAGTCTTAGCCATAAAAGCCCTTTTTATTTCCAATTAAAGCAACAGGAGAACAAAATGAGTAGAGTTTAACTGTAAGTTGCTAAGAATTGACCACCAAGTAGTTGCCAGAGTTTTTCTGTAACAGTTAAAGAACAGCAGACTGAATGGGATCCATGTGCCATTAAATCAAATCATATTATTTAACCTTACCTTACTGGCACGTGAAAGAGAAAACAAATGAATAACAATAAAAGTCTCAGCTTCAGTGGATCTGAAGTGGCTGTGTATTCCATCCCAAATTAGCAGGCCAGCAGGAGAGATGGCTTGTATCTGGATGAGGATGTATTAGCGTTCCCTGGATAGGCTGTCACATTTCCTGCTTGTTGCCTGTAAATTTCTACACAGACTGGTTAAGGGCATTTTTAAACAGATTTTAGAAGGTTTGGGCCTTTAACCATCTTTCTAGTCACAAAATCCACACAGATTGAAGGCCTGCCAAGTCTGCTGTCTGTAGCAGCCAGGGCAGTTTCTGAGTCACAAACAACTCCCAGTTTGGGAGCCGACTGTGGAGGCAGCTTTCTGTAGCCATAGACTGCCATGTTCCACTCAGCTAGCACACATGTCAACCTGTATCCTATAAATCAAAATGTTAATTTGGGGCCAGAAAATTTAGGTTAATAGTCACATCTGTGCAGTTATTTCAAAATGACTGTGGTCCCTTGATCTTAAAGAGTTTATGAGAGCACAGCGAAAAATGAAACAAAAAATGGAAGCAAAATCTTAGTGTATACCAAAGAATTGTCAGGATTAGATGTACACTTGACTCTTAGCATAGATAGACATAAAGAATAACACACTGGTTGTACATTATTGTACTTGTATCATGTGCTGAATATTAGAACCTTTTGGAGTTTTTCTTAGACACATTTGTTTGCTCCCAAACATGATCAGTTTGGGTTTTAAACCTGTTTTTGTTTTGTTTTTAAGTTTTACCAACACATAGACATAGACATACATACACATACAGACAATGTGCACACGTTTTGGGGCGCGCTTAGAATTGTTCTTTAATTGGCCATGTAAGTTTTTCTGGAATTCCAGTGGCAAATGATATTATTTTGCCTATATTCTCGAACCACGTGGTTAGATAGTAAACAAAAAAAAACTTTTCAGCAAACCAAAATTTTCAGATCATCTGAGAAGCCACATTTTGAGAAACCAGTTTAGCTCACAAAGGGAGCATATGGGAGACAGGGTATGAACACAGACAGTGAGCTCACAGTAAGACACCTTCATCTTCCAGCATTTGAATTGTAAGGCACCTTTGAAATGCAAGGCCACAGGACTCTGCCCAGCCTCCAGGAATTTGGCATGCTTGTTACCTGGGGGATGGGCAGGCTTTCACTCCATCCAATCCTATTGTCTACCATGTGCTCAATGCTAGAGAAAGCTTGTGATTTAGCCAAACAAGCAGAATTTAACTGAGTCTCGAAAACTTAAACATCAATAACAAGAATAGAAAACCTTTCTTTGAGTCTTTTAAAGCAGATATTAAACAAATATCGATACCCATCCTATGTCACAGGCAGGCAGGCAGATTTTAGAGGGAGGCAGAAAAAGAGACAGAGAGAACTTCATCTGCCTGAGCGCTCATAGAAGTTAGGTAAGTCCTGCAAAATATTCCAAATAGATAAGAGTGTGCTCAAACTTGAGTAGCTTTCCTGAAACAATTTAGACTTGATGAGCAACCAGCTGAGCTGAACTAGAGATCAGTTGTCTCCAAACACCCACAATTGCTGAGCTCCTTGACCTAGACCAGTGGATTTATGGAAAAATGTAAGCTCCAGTCTAATGGTCACTCACCCTGGTTGGGGTTTCAAATCTGTCGTGGTGGATGGAAATAGAGCGCTCGGTCAGGAGAAGTTACCTCGGTGGTGTTAGCATTTCCCTAGCTTCAGGTCCCTTCCCCCTGCTAGCAGCCTGCACCTAGGAGAGCTGTAAGTCTGCCAGGACTCCCTTTAAAGGAGTTTGTTGTTCTGGATGAAGCTGTGACAATAGAGCTATGACTGATTTCAACATACTCTCAACATAGGTCAATCTTTAGTAGGCTCATTGCATAATTTCTCCTCAGTGTCAGCCATCTGAGTTTTCATTAATGTCTAGCCCAGTGGGTTCAGGTCTTGTTAATTTTCTCAGCCCTTTCCGGGCAGCAGCATATGCTCCCGGGGCTGGGCAACACTCATCAGGTCCCTGTTCATTTTCTCCAATTGACTGATCGAATTTAATCTGTTCATTTCTAGGATCTACGCAATCTCGGACCAGATACCAAAGAATAATAGCATCCACTGAGGTTTTCTCAGGGCCACTTGCATCATAATGTTCCCTTTTTTTTTTTTTTTTTTTTTTTCAATTTTCTAGCAAGTTTCTAAGTTATCGTTTCCTTCCTCCAGGAACTGGGGGCATGCTTCCTAAATAAAGTAAAAGAAACATTCTAAGTTACTTTGTCCAACTTTCACTGCCCGGGCATTAAGCATGCCTTTGGGGGCCTGCACGTATAGCATGCAGCCTATACTTTATCCCATAATTTCTTACTCCCGACAATACTCACTCCTCCCGCTCTCCTTCCCAAATAATCAGACGTCCTTACCTGAGCGGGGGTCCTCTGCCATCATCCCAGGCTTCAGGTCCCTGTTCGGGCACCAAACCTGCCGAGCCAGCCGGCAGTGAACAGGAATCCTGACTGAGGGCGGTGAGGATTAAGGAAAAGGAAAAATACAAGACAAGAGAAAAAAGACAAGAGGCAAAGATGGGGTACGGGAAGTCTGCTTCTTGAGATTGAGACTCAAGACTGCAGCAGCCGTTTATTCTCAACTCCCAGCTTATATGCAGTTTTAGAACCAGGGAATAGCATAAGGTTGTTAAAATTCCAGAACATAAAGAGGCTTTGAAGTTTACAACATTTGATTACAGTAAACACAGGACAAGGTTGATTAACATAGGAATCTACTCCAGCGGCTATAGCAAGGCAATTCCGGATAGTGGCTGTGAACAAATGTCCTTGCATGTAGCATATCCTGGCGGTAAGAGCGCAGCCAGAGGTGATAATGAACCTAGGTCCAGGTTTGGCTCCCGACATCTTGGCGACATTGGCACACCCAGAGGTCAGGATGAGCTTAGTTGCTAGCTCGGCTCCCCACAGTGCTTCCACTCCTAGCACAAGCCATCCTGCCTCCGGACTCCTTTCAACTCACGCATGCCACTGGGCCTCTGTCTCTTTGCCTCTGCCTCTGCTTCCCAATTACCTCCTCCTCTTCTTGAAGTTCACAGGCTGCACAGCATCCCACGCACCTCTTCACTTCACTTCCTCGGGGGAAATCAGAACTCCCTCGGGGGAAATCAGAACTCCCTCGCCCTGGCCTATCCCTTCTTATCTTCTCCAAATCGCCCTCTGCTCTCACCCTCTGCACTCCTGGGCTCTCTCAGTCCTCTCGTGCAAACCAATCCCCATTCATCTAAGCTGTTGTCTTCCTGCTCTGTCCCCAAGTCTCTCTGCTCCTATTGTCTGCACAGGAGGTGTGTGTCTGAGGTGGGAGGGTAGCAGCCTTCTTTTTCGGCCTTCTGGCTCCTGCTCCTGCATCTGACATCCGATTGGTCTGCAAGCAGCCTCTGCTCACTTTACCATGACAACCTGAAGTCCTTCCTTGGCTTGCTAGGTAGCATCCCGCTGTGCTTCTTAGCTTGCAGGACTGCGCATGCGCGGCCCACCGTGCAGCAAAGCCTCCAGGAGCTGGCCAAATGTTTTGGTTTTCCATGCATTGCCCAGTGTGCTGAGGTGTGTTTGCATTTGCATTCCAAAAGGAACAGCCTTAGTGGGAGTGGGAGTGATGCCCCTTAGCGGTAGTCAGTTGGTGCGCACAAGCCATCAGGCCCTGCTGTTGCCTCCCTGAATGTGAATGAGTCCCAGCCGTGCTGGGAAGCCTCTGGGCGGTGCCCACGTGGTTTGGCCCTCTGTGATGTGGCCAGGTTCTAGGCGCCACCTGCTGACATGTGCCATTTTTCCAAGTGGAGTTGCCATAGCAAAAGGGACAAGAAGTCCCTTAGAGGTTGGCTCTCAGTGCTCACCAGTTCTCACAGGCCAACAGGGAAGCACAGGACCTGCAGATCCTCAATTTGCGCCCCTGGAAATCCCGCTGGGACCGGCGGTGCCAAGGTCCTAGGCAAATACACTTTGCACCTCCCCACCTGCTCCATCCCACATACTGGCTGAAACCGTGTTGGACAGCGCCCCCACCGCCTCTGCGCTAGCCAGTCTTCGAAGTAGCAGGTGTCTGGATTCGCCACCTGTCTCAACATCAAGGTCATCTCTGTAGATGACAGCAGAATGGAGACACAAGGTCAGCAGATAAGGGGATATGGGCATCTCCTCCCTGCACAGGTGTCCGCTCGCCTCTTGTCTACCCTCTTTCCTGGCCTCTCTGGCCCACATCTCTGCCTGCTCCTTCCTGCTAACAAGAAGCTGAGGATTATACTGGCTATAGGCAGGAGGTGGCATTGCAGAGGCCATTGGCTCACAGCAATATTTTTAAGGTTCTTGCAGGATGCTATGCTCAGACACCAGGGAAAGGGACATATGATGCTTCCCTGCCTCGGCAAAGGCACCCTAGCACCCAGCAATGGTATGTGTAAGCGTCATCATCACTGTCATGCAGATCCCCGTTCATCTAAGCTGTTGTCTCCCTGCTCTGTCCCCAAGTCTCTCTGCTCCTTTTGTCTGTACAGGAGGTGTGTGTCTGAGGTGGGAGGGTAGCAGCCTTCCTTTTCGGCCTTCTGACTCCTGCTCCTGCATCTGACATCCGATTGGTCTGCAAGCAGCCTCTGCTCACTTTACCATGACAACCTGAAGTCCTTCCTTGGCTTGCTAGGTAGCATCCCGCTGTGCTTCTTAGCTTGCAGGACTGCGCATGCGCGGCCCACCGTGCAGCAAAGCCTCCAGGAGCTGGCCAAATGTTTTGGTTTTCCATGCATTGCCCAGTGTGCTGAGGTGTGTTTGCATTTGCATTCCAAATGGAACAGCCTTAGCGGGAGTGGGAGTGATGCCCCTTAGCGGTAGTCAGTTGGTGCGCACAAGCCATCAGGCCCTGCTGTTGCCTCCCTGAATGTGAATGAGTCCCAGCCGTGCTGGGAAGCCTCTGGGCAGTGCCCACGTGGTATGGCGCTCTGTGATGTGGCCAGGTTCTAGGCGCCACCTGCTGACATGTGCCACTGTTCCAAGAGGAGTTGCCATAGAAAAAGGGACACGAAGTCCCTTAAGGGTTACCTCTCACTGCTCACCAGTGTGACAGGCCAACAGGGAAATACAGGACCTGCAGATCCTCAAATCGCACCCCTGGAAATCCCGCTGGGACCGGCTGTGTCCAACGTCCTAGGCAAATACACTTTGCACCTCCCCTCCTGCTCCATCCAACATCCTGGCTGAACCCGTGTTGGACAACTCCCCCACCTCCTCTGCCCTTGCTAGTCCTGGAAGTTGCCTGTGTCTGAATCCACCACATCTCTCCCGATCAACGTCTTCTGTTTGATGACAGCAGAATGGAGACTCAAGGTCAGCACGTTAGGGGTTATTGGGTTCTCCTACCTGCACAGGTGTTCACTCGCCTCTTGTCTGCCCTCTTGCCTGGCCTCTCTGGCCCACATCTCTGCCAGCTCCTTCCTGCTACCGAGTAGCCTTGGATTTAACTGGCTATAGGCAGGAGCTGGCAATGCGGGGGCCATTGGATCAAAGCCTTATGTTTAGGCTCCTGCAGGGTGCTATGCTAAGACACCAGGGAAAGGGACATCTGATGCTTCCCTGCCTCGGCCAAGGCACCCTGGCACCCAGCAATGGTATTCGTAGGTGTCATCATCACTGTCATGCAGATCGCCAACAGCAGTGGCTGCTTAGCATCCCCGGACTCATGTCTGGAGACCTTGGTGCAGCGGACAGCACTAATGGGCATCCTTCGCCAAATGATTGGTTTCCTGGGAATTTCAAGCAAGGAAGTATACGTGCACACACGTTGAACTCTGTCGGGAGCCGTGCTAGCAGCTAAGCTCATCCTGACCTCTGGCTGTGCCGATGTCGCCAAGATGTCGGGAGCTAAACCTGCACCTAGGTTCATTATCACCTCTGGCTGTGCTGCTACCACCAGGATATGTTAAAGGCAAGGACAATTGTTCACAGCCACTATCCGGAATTGCTTTGCTATGTCCCCACCTTGCTATGTCCACTGGAGTAGATTCCTATGTTAATCAACCTTGTCCGGTGTTTACTGTGATGCTAAAGGCAAGGACAATTGTTCACAGCCACTATCCGGAATTTCTTTGCTATGTCCCCACCTTGCTATGTCCGCTGGAGTAGATTCGTATGTTAATCAACCTTGTCCTGTGTCTACTGTAATCAAATGTTGCAAACTTCAAAGCCTCTTTATGTTCCGGAATTTTAACAATCCTATGCTATTCCCTGGTTCCAAAACTGCATATAAGCTGGGAGTGAGAATAAACAGTTGCTGCAGTCTTGAGGTTCAACCTTGCGGCTGCAGACCTCCTGTACCCCATCTTTGTCTCTTGTCTTTTTTCTTTTGCCTTATTTTTCCTTTTCCTTAATCCTCACTGCCCCTCAGTCAGGATTCCCGTTTCCCTGCTGGCTGGCCCGGCAGGTTTGGAGCCTGGAACAGGAAATTGAAGGCCTGGGATCGATGGCGGAGGACCCCTGCTCAAGTAAGGACGTCCGATTACTTGGGAAGGAGAGCGGGAGGAGTGAGTATTGTCGGGAGTGAGAAATTATGGGATAAAGTATAGGCTGCATGCAATATGTGCAGGCCCCCAAAGGCATGCTTAACGCCCGGGCAGGGAAAGTTGGACAAAGTAACTTAGAACGTTTCTTTTACTTTATTGAGGAAGCATGCCCGCAGTTCCTGGAGGAAGGAACCAATAACTTAGGAACGAGCTAAAAAAAAAAAAAAAAAAAAAAAAAAAAAAAAAAAAAAGGAACATTATGATGCAACTGGCCCTGAGAAAACCTCAGTGGATGCTATTATTCTTTGGTATCTGGTCCGAGATTGCTTAGATCTTAGACATGAACAGATTAAATTCGATCAGTCGATTGGAGAAACTGAACAGGGACCTGATGAGTGTTGCCCAGCCCCGGGAGCATATGCTGCTGCTCGGGAAGACCTGAGAAAATTAACAAGACCTGAACCCACTGAGCTAGACATTAAGGAAGACTCAGATGGCTCAAACACTGAGGAGAAATTATGCAATGAGCCTACTAAAGATAGATTGGCCTAAGTTGAAAATATGTTAAAATCAGTTATACCTCTATTATCACAGCTTCATCCAGAACAACAAACTCCTTTAAAGGGAGATACTGGTGAGCCCCACAGACAGTCCTGGCAGACTTACAGCTCTCCTAGGTGCAGGCTGCTAGCAGGGGGAAGGGACCTGAGGCTAGGGAAATGCTAACACCACCGAGGTAACTTGTCCTGACCCAGCGCTCTATTTCCATCCACCAGGACAGATTTGAAACCCCAACCAGGGTGAGTGACCATTAGACTGGAGCTTACATTTTCCATAAATCCACTGGGCTAGGTCAAGGAGCTCAGCAATTGTGGGTGTTTGGAGACAACTGATCTCTAGTTCAGCTCAGCTGGTTGCTCATCAAGTCTAAATTGTTTCAGGAAAGCTGCTCAAGTTTGAGCCCAATCTTATATATTTGGAATATTTTGCAGGACTTACCTAACTTCTATGAGTGCTCAGGCAGATGAAGTTCTCTCTGTCTCTTTTTCTGCCTCCCTCTATAAACTCTGCCTGCCTGCCTGTGACATAGGATGGATATTGATATTTGTTTAATATCTACTTTACAAAACTCGAAGAAAGGTTTTCTATCCTTGTTATTGATGTTTAAATTAGAGGACTCAGTTAAATTCTGCTTGTTTGGCTAAATCATAAGCTTTCTTTAGCATTGAGCACATGGTTGTCGGGAGCCGAGCTAGCAGCTAAGCTCATCCTGACCTCTGGCTGTGCCGATGTCGCCAAGATGTCGGGGAGTCAAACCTGCAGCTAGGTAAATTATCACCTCTGGCTGGGCTGTTACCGCCAGGATATGCTAAAGGCAAGGACATTTGTTCACAACCACTGTTCGGAATTGCTTTGCTATGTCCCCACCTTGCTATTTCCGCTGGAGTAGATTCCTATGTTAATCAACCTTGTCTTGGGTTTACTGTAATCAAATGTTGCAAACTTCAAAGACTCTTTATGTTCTGGAATTTTAACAATCCTATGCTATTCCCTGGTTCCAAAACTGCATATAAGCTGGTAGTTGGAATAAACTTGGCTGCAGTCTTGAGGTTCAACCTTATGGCTGTAGACCTCCCGTACCCCATCTTTGTCTCTTGTCTTTTTTCTCTTGCCTTATTTTTCCTTTTCCGTATCCCTGCCGCCCCTCAGTCAGGATTTCTGTTCCCCTGCCGGCTGGCCCGGCAGGTTTGGCGCCTGGAACAGGGACTTGAAGACCTGGGATCGACGGCAGGTGACCCCCGCTCAGGTAAGGACGTCCGAATAGTTGAGAAGGAGAGCGGGAGGAGAGTGTATCGTCGGGAGTAATAAATTATGGGACAAGGTAATAGCCGCACGCTATACGTGCAGGCCCTCAAAGGCATGCTACATACCCGGGGAGTGAAAATTGGCCAAAGTCAGTTAGAACGTTTCTTTCATTTTGTTGAGGAAGCATGCCCCTGGTTCCCAGAGGAAGGAACCATTAACTTAGAAACTTGGCGAAAGATAGGGAAAAAGATTCAGGAGTATTATGATTTATATGGCCCTGAGAAAATCCCAGTGGATGCCTTTATTCTCTGGAATCTGGTCTGAGATTGTTTGGATCCTAGACATGAACGGGTTAGATTCGATCAGTCCATCAGAGAAACTGAACAGGGGCCTGATGAACATCACCCAGCCCCCGGAACTTATGCAGCTGCCCGGGAAGAGCAGAGTAAATTAGTAAGATCTGAACCCACTGGGCTAGATACTAAGGAAGACTCAGATGGCTCAGACTCTGAGGAGAAATTATGCAATGAGCCTACTGTAGACAGATTAACTCATGTTGAGAAAATGCTGGAATCAACCATAACCCTGTTGTCCCAGCTTCAGCCAGGACAACAAACTCCTGCAAAGTTAGAAACTTGTGGGCCCCCACCCACAATCTTGGCAGACTTTGATCCTTTCCCACCACCCCCACCGCCTGCTATTGTCTCACTGCCAGTACCATCTCAGCCAGCGCTGTTAAAGGCGCCTGGCCCTCCGAGCGGTGAACTCCTTTTTGGGTCAAGTCCTAATCCCTCCCCTAAGCGTATTGCCCTGCAACTCTCCCTGGCGCAGGCTGCTCATGAAGGGGAGGACATTTCTGGTTTTCAATTATTCCCAGTAAGGAGGACTGAAGATAACGAAGCAGTCCACCAGCCTTTGCCATTTAAACAAATAAGTGATCTGAAGAATGCTTGTGCTCAATACGGCCCTACAGCGCCATTTACTCAAGTTATTCTTGATACCTTGGCTGCTAAAACTTTATGCCCAAATGATTGGAAACAGTTAGCTAAGGCTTGTCTTAGTGGAGGAGATTACTTGCTATGGAAGTCTGAATTTGTAGATCAGTGTCAGGCTACAGCAGAGACTAACAGAGCAAATAATGTGCCTGCTTCATTTGCGGAGCTGGCTGGGGAAGGTGATCATGCTAGCACCGAGTCCCAGTTAGATTACGCCCCGGACGTTTACGATCAGATAAGTGCTGCCGCTAAACGTGCCTGGAGTAGACTTCCTAACTCTAGTAGGACTGAAGACCTCTCCAAAATTAGACAGGGGTCAGATGAGCCTTATCAAGACTTTGTCTCTCGGTTATTGGAGGCGACAAGTCGTCTGATCCAAGATGAGGGTGCCGGCAAGATCCTTGTACAACAATTGGCTTATGAGAATGCTAATGCAGCCTGCCAAGCAGCCATCAGACCTATTAAGAGAAAGGGAGAAATAACTGACTATATACGGCTTTGTGCAGACATTGGTCCATCCTATATGCAGGGCCTCACGCTGGCTGCAGCGCTCCAGGGGCAGACTGTAACCGAGTTCTTGCGCACCCCCCGCACAGGGGAAAAAGGAAAGGGACATCTGCGCACTGCTGGGCCTCCTGGCAGCTGTTTTTCCTGCGGACAAATGGGCCACTTAATGGCTCACTGCCCTAACCAGGAAAGGAGAGCTAAGCCTGGAACTTGTCCCCGTTGTAATAAAGGGAAGCATTGGGCTAGGAAATGTAGATCTACTTTTGTTAACTCTGGCCGCCCGATTTCGGGAAACTGGCAGAGGGGCCAGCCCCTGGCCCCGCAGAGAAATTTTGGGGCGGCCCCTTCCTTCCCCCAACCTCAGGCCCATCCCCCAACAACTCGCAGTTACAATCAGTTTCCTGCCTCCTCCGAGCAACGCCAGGGAGTGCAGGACTGGACCTCTTCTCCTCCACCAGCTCAGTACTGACTCCGGAGATGGGAGTCCAGGCCCTCCCTACAGGAGCCATTGGCCCCCTACCGAGGGGATCCGTTGGCTTGCTGTTAGGCCACAGTAGCTCTGCGCTGAGAGGCCTGCATATTATTCCAGGAGTGATAGATCAGGACTATACTGGAGAAATAAAAATCATGGCTTCAGCGCCTGTTAGTGTTATCTCCATCCCTGCAGGACAAAGAATTGCTCAGTTCATCCTTATTCCTTTAATTTAAGTCGGTGCATCAGCCACCCCGAACCCGAGGGGAGAAAGGAGTTTTGGGTCCTCAGACATATTTTGGGTTCAAAACATAAAACGGGAGAGGCCCGAGCTTACAATTTATATACAAGAAAAGCCCTTCCGAGGTCTGTTAGATACAGGAGCAGATGTGTCTGTGATAGCAAAGAGACATTGGCCTTCCAACTGGCCTCTTACTGCGTCTCTTACATCCCTGCAGGGGATTGGCCATGCCACAGACACCCAACAAAGCAGTGCCATCCTTAACTGGAGAGATGGTGAGGGGCATTCTGGGACTTTCCAGCCTTTTGTATTAGATCATTTGCCCATAAATTTTTGGGGCAGAGATATTATGGAACAAATGGGAGTCTATTTCTTTAGCCCTAGTGACGCAGTCACTCGTCAACTCCTAAGCCAAGGGCTACTGCCCTCAGGAGGATTGGGAAGTCATCAGCAAGGTATTAGAGAACCCATTCAACCTCAGCCCCGACCTCCTAGACAAGGGCTGGGATATTTTTAATGGGGGTTGCTGCTCGTCCTGTCCCTCATGCCGATCCTATTACATGGTTATCAGACACTCCGGTGTGGGTGGATCAGTGGCCCCTATCAATTGCAAAGATTGTTGTTGCCCAACAGCTGGTGCAGGAACAGCTGGACTTGGGCCACATTTCTCCTACTACCTCCCCATGGAATTCGCCTATTTTTGTTGTTAAAAAGAAATCTGGCAAATGGAGACTCCTACAGGATCTCCGGCGAGTGAATGCCACCATGGAACTTATGGGGGCATTACAACCAGGCTTGCCCTCTCCTATGGCAATTCCTCAAAATACATACAAAATAATAATTGACTTAAAAGATTGTTTTTATACCATACCTCTTGCTCCTCAAGATTGCAAACGCTTTGCGTTTAGTGTCCCCTCTACAAATTTTAAAGAACCCATGAAAAGATACCATTGGCTAGTGTTACCCCAAGGCATGGCAAACAGCCCCACTTTGTGTCAAAGCTTTGTGGCACGGGCTATCTCTTCTACTCGTCAAAATTTTCCTTCTGTTTATATTATTCACTACACAGATGATATTTTGTTGGCTCACTTAAACCCTGAAGTAGTATGCCAAGCCTTTGGACAGTTAAAGCAAGATCTCACCTCTTTTGGGTTAATAATAGCTAGTGAAAAGGTGCAAGAACATCCTCCATATACTTATCTTGGTCATATTTTGGGTCCTTATTATTTTACTAGCCAGAAATTACAGATTAAGACTTCTCATTTGCGTACTTTGCATGATTTTCAAAAATTCCGTGGAGATATTAATTAGCTTCGCCCTTATCTTAAATTGTCCACAGCTGAATTAAAACCCTTGTTTGATCTATTAAAGGGGGACCCTGACCCTACTTCTCCCAGAGAAATAACAACTGAAGCAGCAGAAGCCTTGAGCATAGTAAATTTTGCCATTTCTTCCCAACATATAAATTATATTGATTACTCAGCCCCTTGGGAAGCTTATATTTTAACTACACCTCATTCTCCAACAGCGGTCCTCTGGCAGAAGGGACCCCTTTTGTGGCTTTCCTTGCCTGCTACTCCTTCAAAATTGTTAACTCCTTATTATGAATTGGTAGCCACCTTAGTCCATATGTGCCGTGTGGAATCTTGTAAGTATCTTGGACGAGATCCACAGGTTATTTATATCCCCTATACTTTGCAGCAGCAAGAATGGCTTTATACTCATTGTGATTCCTGGGCCATTGCTTGGGCCAATTTTGTGGGCACAATTTCACATCATTATCCCTCTAACAAGTTACTTCACTTTGCCTCTTCTTACACTTTTATATTTCCTCAGATTGTATCTTTATCTCCTCTTTCTATGGCTGCCTTGGTGTTTACAGACTGATCCTCTAATGGAACAGCAGCTCTTACTATTGATGGTGAAACTAGATCTTGGGACACTGGGCTTTCTTCTGCCCAGGAAGTTGAACTTCAAGCAGTTTTAGAGGCCGTTACTCTTTTACCTACTAAAGCCTTTAATTTATATTCAGATAGTCATTATGTTATTCGAGCCCTTCAGGTCATTGAAACTGTCCCTTTTCTTGGTACAGCTAATTCCACTATCCAAACTCTTTTTCGCCAGATACAACTTCTTCTTCGCTCTCGCACCTGTCCGTGTTTTTTTGGATTTATACGTGCTCATACTAAGCTTCCTGGACTATTAAGTGAGGGCAATGCTGTTACGGATGAGGCTACCCAAATTTTTCTTTCTCGAATTGACTTGGCAAAGCAATCACATGCTGCCCACCATCAAAACAGTCGTGCCTTACGTCAACAATTTCATATTACTCCTGAGGCAGCTCGTCAAATTGTAAAAACTTGTCCCAACTGTGCTACCTTCCTGCCTGTGCCCTCCAATGGGATTAATCCCCGAGGCTTAGTGGCTAATCATGTTTGGCAAATGGATGTTACCCACATCCCCTCTTTTGGACGGCTCCGCTTTGTCCATGTTACAATAGACACTTACTCTAATTTTATTATGGCTACTCCTCTTAGCGGGAAAGCTGGCAAACATTGTATTTCCCATGCCTTACGCTGCTTTGCTACTATGGGACTTCCTAAACAAATTAAAACTGATAATGGTCCGGGATATGTTGGACGAGCTTTTCAAACTTTTTGCAAATCTTACCAAATTGTTCACTCTACAGGAATCCCCTATAATCCTCATGGTCAAGGAATTGTCGAACGGGCCAACGGTTTGTTAAAACACCAAATTTCTAAATTAAAAGGGGGGGAACTATACCCCTTCTCTCCTGTTAATATACTTTCTCATGCTTTATTCGTACTAAATTTTTTAAATTTGGATTGCAATGGCCACTCCGCAGCACAGCGGTTCTGGGAAAAGAGAGAGCAAAGAGCTTTTGCTCAAATTAAGTGGAAAGATCCTCTAACAAGTGCTTGGCACGGGCCCGATCCGGTATTGACATGGGGTCGAGGACATGTCTGTGTTTTTTCACAGGATAAAAATGATGCCCGCTGGCTACCTGAGCGTTGTGTTCGGATTGTGGAAACTCATCAGAACGGTACAAGCGCTGACCCACTGGACTTATGTGCCAGATCCACCGATTGTGCACCCTGCGACCTGGGAGGAAGCTGAGGTGTTCGTCCATGTCAACAGATCAGCGTACGGTACAGCTCCAGACCCTTTTGTCCAACACGTTAAAATGGGAGATTTTGCAGCTTCTGGCATTGGAACCCCTTTATGTTTTACAACTGAATCCAACAGTTATATTCCAGGCTGTACTGTGATGCAATCCATAAACTATAGAATTTGGATTCCTGATAATAGTCAAGTATATAATATACAAATGACTTCATTGCCTACTGGGTTCCCTGTACGTGCCAATTCTACCTCATCCTTCATGATACCTCGCTGCATCAACTCCTCTCAAATTGTAGAATCCATGGGAGAACTGCACCCTGTAAAGTGTAGACATGATCACCCTTTTATAACCAATATTTCAGGAACTAATTCTCAGCTGATGGACTGGTCTGGAGCTAATCTCACCAATAAGTCCAACCCAGGTCTGTGGTGGATGAATGGATGCCCTCAACGCCATGTCTGGATGTTAGTGGCTGCTCTGAATAATATCTCCTGGCCCACTTCTACTTCTTTAAAAAATATTATGAGTTGTGTAACACCCCCTTATGCTATTATGTATGGACCTTTTAATATTTCTATAGGAGCCATGTATTTCAATGTTACCTGCACTAACTGTTCTTTTACAAATTGCTTGTATAGTGGTCTTACTGATTCTGTAATTATTATTAAGCAACCACCATTTGTTATGCTTCCTGTAAACTTATCTGAAGCTTGGTATGAAGAAACAGGTATTCAAGTGTTAAAACATTTAAAAGAACTTATGCGCCCTAGACGATTTGTAGGGCTATTAATAGCAGGAATTTTAACATTTATTTCCTTAGCTGTCTCTGCTGCAGCGGCTACTGTGGCTTTAACACAAAATGTGCAGACAGCTCACCATGTTAATCAGCTTGCTCATAATACCACGCAAGCCCTGCACTTTCAAGGCAGGATTGATGATAAGGTAGAACAAAAATTAGAAGCATTGTATGAATCTATGTTGTCTCTGGGAGAACAAATTCGTGCCTTACAAACTTTGCAACGGGTGCGCTGTCATGCTGGGTTTGACTTTATTTGTGTGACCCCCCATAAGTATAATGGGTCAAGCTATCCTTGGGAACAAGTTGTAGCACATTTAAATGGTATTTGGCACCATAATATCTTGTCCTTAGATCTCTTTCAACTCCATAGACAAATAGCCAGACTAGAACAGGCTCCGCCTTTGGACTTTAAAGTGGCAGAAACAGCAAAAGAACTGTTTGAACAACTTCAACAGTATGTCCCTTCCTTAACTAACGTTAAGGGGCTGCTAATGACATTGCTCAGCCCAGGGATACTTTTGCTGATGGCTTGCCTATGTCTTCCTTGCATTGTACGCATATTGCAAAACTCTTTCATGAGTTTAGCCAGCCAGCTGCATAAGGTCAAGCTCCAAGTAAATGAATTTCCCCCGAGAGGAACCGCAGCCAGAGACGGGTATGAGGCGGTGCCAGCCTTAGACCGACCTAAGACAGGGCCTTCAGCACTGCTCTGAAGTTGTTCCCCAAGACGGGTAAGGCGGGCTGGGGCACCCACCCCACCTAAGACAGGCGGGTTCGCTTCTTTTAATAAAAAGACGGGGGAACTGTCGGGAGCCGAGCTAGCAGCTAAGCTCATCCTGACCTCTGGCTGTGCCGATGTCGCCAAGATGTCGGGGAGTCAAACCTGCAGCTAGGTAAATTATCACCTCTGGCTGTGCTGTTACCGCCAGGATATGCTAAAGGCAAGGACATTTGTTCACAGCCACTGTCCGGAATTGCTTTGCTATGTCCCCACCTTGCTATGTCCGCTGGAGGAGATTCCTATGTTAATCAACCTTGTCCTGTGTTTACTGTAATCAAATGTTGCAAACTTCAAAGACTCTTTATGTTCTGGAATTTTAACAATCCTATGCTATTCCCTGGTTCCAAAACTGCATATAAGCTGGTAGTTGGAATAAACTTGGCTGCAGTCTTGAGGTTCCACCTTACGGCTGTAGACCTCCCGTACCCCATCTTTGTCTCTTGTCTTTTTTCTCTTGCCTTATTTTTCCTTTTCCGTATCCCTGCCGCCCCTCAGTCAGGATTTCTGTTCCCCTGCCGGCTGGCCCGGCAGGCATGGTAGACAATAGGATTGGATGGAGTGAAAGCCTGCCCATCCCCCAGGTAACAAGCATGCCAAATTCCTGGAGGCTGGGCAGAGTCCTGTGGCCTTGCATTTCAAAGGTGCCTTACAATTCAAATGCTAGAAGATGAAGTTGTCTTACTGTGAGCTCACTGTCTGTGTTCATACCCTGTCTCCCATATACTCCCTTTGTGAGCTAAACTGGAACTGGTTTCTCAAAATGTGGCTTCTCAGATGATCTGAAAATTTTTGTTTGCTGAAAAGTTTTTTTTTTTTTGTTTACTATCTAACCACGTGGTTCGAGAATATAGGCAAAATAATATCATTTGCCACTGGAATTCCAGAAAAACTTACATGGCCAATTAAAGAACAATTCTAAGCGCGCCCCAAAACGTGTGCACATTGTCTGTATGTGTATGTCTATGTCTATGTGTTGGTAAAACTTAAAAACAAAACAAAAACAGGTTTAAAACCCAAACTGATCATGTTTGGGAGCAAACAAATGTGTCTAAGAAAAACTCCAAAAGGTTCTAATATTCAGCACATGATACAAGTACAACCAGTGTGTTATTCTTTATGTCTATCTATGCTAAGAGTCAAGTGTACATCTATTCCTGACAATTCTTTGGTACACTAAGATTTTGCTTCTCCATTTTTTTTTCTCTTTTTTTCGCTGTGCTCTCATAAACTCTTTAAGATCAAGGGACCAGAGTCATTTTGAAATAACTGCACAGGTGTGACTATTAACCTAAATTTTCCGGCCCCAAATTAACATTTTGCTTTATAGGATACAAGTTGACATGTGTGCTAGGTGAGTGGACCGTGGCAGTCTGTGACAGAAAGCTGCCTCCACAGTCGGCTTCCAAACTGGGAGTTGTTTGTGACTCAGAAACTGCCCTGGCTGTTACAGAGAACAGACTTGTTTGGCCTTCAATCTGTGTGGATTTTGTGACTAGAAAAATGGTTAAAGGCCCAAACCTTCTAAAATCTGTTTAAAAATGCCCTTAACTAGTCTGTGTAGAAATTTACAGGCAACAAGCAGGAAATGTGACAGCCTATCCAGGGAACTCTAATACAGCCTCATCCAGATACAAGCCATCTCTCCTGCTGGCCTGCTAATTTGGGATGGAAGACACAGCCACTTCAGATCCACTGAATCTGAGATTTTTATTGTTATTCATTTGCTTTCTCTTTCACGTGCCAGTAAGGTAAGTTTAAATAATATGACTAGATTTAATGACACTTGGACCCCATTCAGTCTGCCGTTCTTTAAGTGTTACAGCAAAACACTGGCAACTACTTGTTGGTCAATTCTTAGCAACTTACAGGTAAACTCTACTCCTTTTGTTCTCTATTAGTTTAATTGGAAATAAAAAGGGCTTTTATGGCTAAGACTCTTTGGATAGTTCAAAGCCAGCCCAGGCAGAGAAAAATAAAAATCCCTCTTGGTCATATTTTGGGTCCTTATTATTTTACTAGTCAGAAATTACAGGTTAAGACTTCTCATTTGCGTACTTTGCATGATTTTCAAAAATTTCTGGGAGATATTAATTGGCTTCGCCCTTATCTTAAATTGTCCACAGCTGAATTAAAACCCTTATTTGATCTATTAAAAGGGGAGAAAGGAGTTTTGGGTCATCAGACATATTTTGGGTTCAAAACATAAACCGGGAAAGGACCAAGCTTACAATTTATACACAAGGAAAGCTCTTCCGAGGTCTGTTAGATATAGGAGCAGATGTGTCTGTGATAGCCAAGAGACATTGGCCTTCCAAATGGCCTCTTACCGCGTCTCTTACATCCTTACAGGGGATTGGCCATGTCACAGACACCCAACAAAGCAGTGCCATCCTTACCTGGAGAGATGATGAGGGGCATTCTGGGACTTTCCAGATCATTTGCCCATAAATTTGTGGGGCAGAGATATTATGGAAAAGATGGGAGTTTATTTGTTTAGCCCTAGTGACGCAGTCACTCGTCAACTGCATTCGGTAGGATTGGGAAGTCATCAACAAAGAATTAGAGAACCCATTCAACCCCAGCCCCGACCTCCTAGACAAGGGCTGGGATATTTTTAACGGGGGCTGCTGCTCATCCTGTCCCTCATGCCGATCCTATCACATGGTTATCAGACACACCGTTGTGGGTGGATCAGCGGCCCCTATCAATTGAAAAGATTGTTGTTGCCCAACAGCTGGTGCAGGAACAGCTGGACTTGGGCCACATTGCTCCTACTACCTCCCCATGGAATTCGCCTATTTTTGTAGTTAAAAAAAATCTGGTAAATGGAGACTCCTACAGGATCTCCGACGAGTAAATGCCACTATGGAACTTATGGGGGCATTACAACCAGGTTTGCCCTCTCCTATGGCAATTCCTCAAAACACATACAAAATTATAATTGACTTAAAAGATTGTTTTTATACCATGCCCCTTGCTCCTCAAGATTGCAAACGCTTTGCATTTAGTGTCCCCTCTACTAATTTTAAAGAACCCATGAAACGGTACCATTGGCTAGTGTTGCCTCAAGGCATGGCGAATAGCCCCACCTTGCGTCAAAGCTTTGTAGCATGGGCTCTCTCTTCTACTCGCCAAAATTTTCCTTCTGTTTGGTCTGTTGAAGGGGGACCCTGACCCTACATCTCCCAGAGAAATGACAACTGAAGCAGCCGAAGCCTTGAGCATAGTATATTCTGCCATTTCTTCCCAACATGTAAATTATATTCATTACTCAGCCCCTTGGGAAGCTTATATTTTAACTATACCTCATTCTCCAATAGTGGTCCTTTGGTAGAAGAGACCCCCTTTTATGGTTTTCCTTGCCTGCTACTCCTTCAAAAGTCTTAATTCCTTATTATGAATTGGTAGCCACCTTAGTCCATATGTGCCTTGTGGAATCTTGTAAGTATCTTGGACGAGATCCACAGGTTATTTATATCCCCTATACTTTACAACAGCAAGAATGGCTTTATACTCATTGTGATTCCTGAGCCATTGCTTGGGCCAATTTTGTGGGCACAATTTCACATCATTGTCCCTCCAACAAATTACTTCACTTTGCCTCTTCTTACCATTAAGTGAGGACAATGCTATTACAGATGAGGCTACCCAAATTTTTCTTTCTCAAATTGACTTGGCAAAGCAATCACATGCTGCCCACCATCAAAACAGTCATGCCTTACATCAGCAATTTCATATCACACGTGAGGCTGCTAGTTAAATTGTAAAAACTTGTCCCAACTGTGCTACCTTCCTGCCTGTGCCCTCCAATGGCATTAACCCCCGAGGCTTAGTGGCCAACATTGTTTGGCAAATGGATGTTACTAATCTTACAAAATTGTTCACTCTACAGGAATTCCCTATAATCCTCATGGTCAAGGAATTGTCGAACCAGCCAACGGTTTGCTAAAACACCAAATTTCTAAATTAAAAGGGGGGTAACTATACCCCTTCTCTCCTGTTAATATACTTTCTCATACTTTATTCATACTAAATTTTTTAAATTTGGATTTCAATGGCCACTCCGCAGCACAGCGGTTCTGGGAAAAGAGAGAGAAAAGAGCTTTTGCCCAAGTTAAGTGGAAAGATCCTTTAACAAGTGCTTGGCACAGGCCCGATTCGGTACTGACATGGGGTCGAGGACATGTCTGTGTTTTTTCACAGGATGAAAATGATGCCCGCTGGCTACCTGAGCATTGTGTTCGGATTGTGGAAACTCATCAGAACGGTACAAGCGCTAACCCACTGGGCTTATGTGCCAGATCCACCGATTGTGCACCCTGCGACCTGGGAGGGAGCTGAGGTGTTCATCCATGTCAACAGATCAGCGTATGGTACAGCTCCAGACCCTTTTGTCCAGCACGTTAAGATGGGAGATTTTGCAGCTTCTGGCATTGGAACCCCTTTATGCTTTACAACTGACTCCAACAGTTATATTCCAGGCTGTACTGTAATGCAATCCATAAATCATAGAATTTGGATTCCTGATAATAGTCAAGTATATAATATACAAATGACTTCATTGCCTACTGGGTTTCCTGTACATGCCAATTCTACCTCATCCTTCATGATACCTCGGTGCATCAACTCCTCTCAAATTGTAGAATCCACGGGAGAACTGCACCCTGCAAAGTGTAGACATGATCACTCTTTTATAACCAATATTTCAGGAACTAATTCTCAGCTGATGGACTGGTCTGGAGCTAATCTCACCAACAAGTTCAACCCAGGTCTGTGGTGGATGAATGGACGCCCTCAACGCCATGTCTGGAAGTTAGTGGCTTCCCTAAACAATATCTCCTGGCCCACGTCTACTTCTTTAAAAAATATTATGAGTTTTGTAACACCCCCTTATGCTATTATGCATGGACCTTTTAATATTTCTATAGGAGCCATGTATTTCAATGTTACCTTCACTAACTGTTCTTTTACAAATTGCTTGTATAGTGGTCTTACTGATTCTGTAGTTGTTATTAAGCAACCACCATTTGTTATGCTTCCTGTAAACTTATCTGAAGCTTGGTATGAAGAAACAGGTATTCAAGTGTTAAAACATTTAAAAGAACTTATGCGCCCTCTACGATATGTAGGGCTATTAATAGCAGGAATTTTAGCCTTTATTTCCTTAGCTGCCTCTGCTGCAGCGGCTACTGTGGCTTTAACACAAAATGTGCAGACAGCTCACCATGTTAATCAGCTTTCTCATAATACCATGCAAGCCCTGCACTTTCAAGGCAGGACTGATGATAAGGTAGAACAAAAATTAGAAGCATTGTATGAATCTGTGTTGTCACTGGGAGAACAAATTCGTGCCTTACAAACTTTGCAACAGGTGCGCTGTCATGCTGGGTTTGACTTTTTTTGTGTGACCCTCCATAAGTATAATGAGTCAAGCTATCCTTGGGAACAAGTTGTAGCACATCTAAATGGTATTTGGCACCATAATAACTTGTCCTTAGATCTCTTTCAACTCCATAGACAAATAGCCAGACTAGAACAAGCTCTGTCTTTGGACTTTAAAGTGGCAGAAACAGCAAAAGAACTGTGTGAACAACTTCAACAGTATGTCGCTTCCTTAACTAATGTTAAGGGGCTGCTAATGACATTGCTCGGCCCCGGGATACTTTTGCTGATGGCTTTCCTATGCCTTCCTTGCATTGTACGCATATTGCAAAACTCTTTCATGAGTTTAGCCATCTAGCTGCATAAGGTCAAGCTCCAAGTAAATGAATTTCCCCTGAGAGGAACCGCAGCCAGAGACGGGTAAGAGGTGGTGCCAGCCTTGACCTACCTAAGACAGGGCCTTCAGCACTGCTCTGAAGTTGTTCCCTAAGACGGGTAAGGCAGGCTGGGGTACCCACCCCACCTAAGACAGGCGGATTCGCTTCTTTTAATAAAAAGACGTGGGAACTGTTGGGAGCCGAGCTAGCAGCTAAGCTCATCCTGACATCTGGCTGTGCCGATGTCGCCAAGATGTCGGGAGCCAAACCTGCAGCTAGGTTCATTGTCACCTCTGGCTGTGCTGTTACCACCAGGATATGCTAAAGGCAAGGACAATTGTTCACAGCCACTATCCGGAATTGCTTTGCTATGTCCCCACCTTGCTCTGTCCAATGGAGTAGATTCCTATGTTAATCAACCTTGTCCTGTGTCTACTGTAATCAAATGTTGCAAACTTCAAAGCCTCTTTATGTTCTGGAATTTTAACAATCCTATGCTATTCCCTGGTTCCAAAACTGCATATAAGCTGGGAGTGAGAATAAACTGTTGCTGCAGTCTTGAGGTTCAACCTTGCGGCTGCAGACCTCCCGTACCCCATCTTTGTCTCGACTTTTTTCTCTTGCCTTATTTTTCCTTTTCCTTAATCCTCGCCGCCCCTCAGTCAGGATTCCCGTTTCCCTGCTGGCTGGCTGGATGTTTTGTTTTTTCATGCATTGCTCAGTGTGCTGAGGTGTGTTTGCATTTGCATTCCAAAAGGAACAGCCTTAGCCAGAGTGGGAGTGACGCCCCTTAGCGGTAGTCAGTTGGTGCGCAGAAGCCATCAGGCCCTGCTGTTGCCTCCCTGAATGTGAATGAGTCCCAGCCGTGTTGGGAAGCCTCTGGGCGGTGCCCACGTGGTTTCGCGCTCTGTGATGTGGCCAGGTTCTAGGCGCCACCTGCTGACATGTGCCACTGTTCCAAGAGGAGTTGCCATAGCGAAAGGGATGCGAAGTCCCTTAGGGGTTGGCTCTCACTGCTCACCAGTTGTGACAGGCCAACAGGGAAATACAGGACCTGCAGATCCTCAAATCGCGCCCCTGGAAATCCCGCTGGGACCGGCTGCTGTCCAACGTCCTAGGCAAATACACTTTGCACCTCCCCTCCTGCTCCATCCAACATCCTGGCTGAACCCGTGTTGGACAACTCCCCCACCTCCTCTGCCCTTGCTAGTCCTGGAAGTTGCCTGTGTCTGAATCCACCACATCTCTCTCGATCAACGTCTTCTGTTTGATGACAGCAGAATGGAGACTCAAGGTCAGCAGGTTAGGGGTTATTGGGTTCTCCTACCTGCACAGGTGTTCACTTGCCTCTTGTCTGCCCTCTTGCCTGGCCTCTCTGGCCCACATCTCTGCCAGCTCCTTCCTGCTACCGAGTAGCCTTGGATTTAACTGGCTATAGGCAGGAGCTGGCAATGCGGGGGCCATTGGATCAAAGCCTTATGTTTAGGCTCCTGCAGGGTACTATGCTAAGACACCAGGGAAAGGGACATCTGAAGCTTCCCTGCCTCGGCCAAGGCACCCTGGCACCCAGCAATGGTATTCGTAGGTGTCATCATCACTGTCATGCAGATCGCCAACAGCACTGGCTGCTTAGCATCCCCGGACTCATGTCTGGAGACCTTGGTGCAGCGGATAGCACTAATGGGCAGCCTTCGCCAAATGATTGGTTTCCTGGGAATTTCAAGCAAGCAAGTATACGTGCACACACGTTGAACTCCATCTGTCCAACCTCATATCTGTCACACTCATGCAAACGCACATGAACAGAGAATTCCTAACATGCAAGCCCACTCTCCATCTCTGTCTTTCTCCCTCACCGCAGCCTCCACATGCTCACTCAGAACACACTGTGACTGGACCTCCTGGATCCACATCCACATTCCTACTTACACATATGCAGACTTACGCTTAGGAAGCAAACCCATGTACAGTGTCAGGATACATACACTCACTCGTACAGGCAAGCATGGACACACACACGCACAGGCAAGCATGGACACCCACACGCACAAGCAAGCACACCCAGTAAACTGTAGCTTGGATGGTTCTAAGGGTTTTCAGGGGACTGGGTCCTATATGCTCAAATCAAGGCTGATGATCTTGTGGTGCTCGTGGCTAGGGAGCACAGCCCTGCCTATTGGCCAGCCCATTGGCACATGTGTCTCCCCCTGCTGTCCTCACCATTCTCCCATTTCCTGTACCATGCAGCTTGAGCGACCTGGGTAGCAAACAATTCTTGGTGGAAAGCAATCAAGGGAGACATGTGAATGCAACAGGACAACGGTTTTATGCCCCAGTAGTGCCCCAACCCAGGAAGACATTCATTACCACTCTGGTCTAAACCGTGAAGCAAGGCACTGGGGGCAGAGAGCAGCGCAGGCCTGTGCCCCAGAATCCCTTGGCTCTTCTTCCTTCTCGTTGGTACACGCGTGGGAGGTCGCCTGTCCCGAGTCGAGCAACCTGGCCTTCCTAGCCAACACCCACCATCGGCGGCCGAGTTCCTGATGCTTGTACCCTGCACTCATACCTCCTTCTCCACTAACTCCCTGAGATTCTGTCTTCATGCGCTCCTTGTCCGTGCCTTGCTGCTGCTCCCACTCCTAGCACAAGCCTACCTTCCACCAGACTCCTTTCAACTCACTCATGGGGCTGGGCCTCTGCCTCTTTGCCTCTGCCTCTGCTTCCCAATTTTCCCCTCCACCTCTTGAGTTTCACAGGCTGCACAGCTCCCCATGCACCTCTTCACTGCCTCTGGCGAAATCAGAACCCCTCATCCTGGCCTAGCCCTTCTTATCTTCTCCAAATTGCCCTCAGCTCTCACCCTCTGCACTCCTGGGCTCTCTCAGTCCTCTCCTGCACACCAATCCCCATTCATCTAAGCTGTTGAATACCTGGTCTGTCCCCACGTCCCACTACTTCTTTTCTCAGCACAGGAGGTGTGTGTCTAGGGTGGGAGTGTAGCGGACTTCCATTTTTGCCTTATGGCTCCTGCTTCTGTGACTGACATCCGATTAGTCTGGAAACAGCCTCTGCTCACTTGACAAAGACCTCCTGAAGTCCTTTCCTGGCTTGCTCGGTAGCAGCCCGTTGTGCTTCTGAGCTTGCAGGACTGTGCATGTGCGGCCCGCTCTGCAGCAAAGCCTCCAGGAGGTGGCCGGATGTTTTGGTTTTCCATGCATTGCCCAGTGTGCTGAGGTGTGTTTGCATTTGCATTTGTACAGGAACAGCCTTAGCTGGACGGGGAGTGACGCCCCTTAGTGGTAGTCATTTGGTGCTCACAGACCATCAGGCCCTGCTTTTGCCTCCCTGACTGCGCATGCACCCCAGGGGTGCTGGGAAGCCTCGGGAGGTGCTTGGATGCTTGGGCGCTTTGTGACGTGGCCAGGTTCTAGGAGCCACCTGCTGACGTGCCAGTTTTCCATGTGGAGTTGCCATAGCGAAAGGGACGCGAAGTCCCTTAAGGGTTGGCTCTCAGTGCTCTCTAGTAGTCACAGGCCAACAGGGAAGCACAGGACCTCCTGAGCCTCAAATCGCTCCACTGGAAATCCCGCTGGGACCGGCTGTGTCCAACCTCCTAGGCAAATACACTTTTCACCTCCCCTCCTGCTCCATCCCACATCCTGGCTGAACCCGTGTTGGACAGCTCCCCCACCGCCTCTGCCCTTGCCAGTCCTGGAAGTGGCCGGTGTCTGGATCCATCAACGTCATGTGTCTTGATGACAGCAGAAAACAGATACACGTTCAGCAGGTCAGGGGATATGGGGATCTCCTCCCTGAACAGGTGTCCGCTCGCCTCTTGTCTGCCCTCTTTCCTGGCCTCTCTGGCCCACATCTCTGCCTGTCCTTCCTGCTACCAAGCAGCTGAGGATTATACTGCCTATAGGCAGGAGCTGGCAATGCGGGGGCCATTGGCTCACAGCCATATTTTTAAGGCTCCTGCAGGATGGTATGCTCAGACACCAGGGAAAGGGACATCTGATGCTTCCCTGCCTCGGCCAAGGCACCCTGGCACCCAGCAATGGTATTCGTAGGTGTCATCATCACTGTCATGCAGATCGCCAACAGCACTGGCTGCTTAGCATCCCCGGACTCATGTCTGGAGACCTTCGTGCAGCGGACAGCACTAAAGGGCAGCCTTCGCCAAATGATTGGTTTCCTGGGAATTTCAAGCAAGCAAGTATACGTGCACACACGTTGAACTCCATCTGTCCAACCTCATATCTCACACACTCATGCAAACGTACATGAACAGAGTATTCCTAACATGCAAGCCCACTCTCCATCTCTGTCTTTCTCTCTCACTCGCCGCAGCCTCCACATGCTCCCTCAGAACACACTGTGACAGGGCCTCCTGTATCCACATCCTCATTTCTACTTACACTTCCGCTTAGGAAGCACACCCAAGTACAGTGTCAGGAACACTCACACACTCATACAGCCAAGCACGGACACACACACGCACACACAAGCACACCCAGTACACAGTAGCTTGGCAGGTGCTAAGGGTTTTCGGGGGACTGGGTCCTACGTGCTCAAGTTAAGGCTGATGTTCTTGTGGTGCGCGTGGCTAGGGAGCATAGCCCTGCCTATTGCCTGAACTCTGAACCTCCACTTCAACTTCTGACCACCTCAGCCTCCTGGCCTCCAAATGTCCAAATCTCCAGGCACCCAGAAGAGCAAGCTTCCTTCCTGTAGGCCTTACCTCTATTCAAACTTCAAGCCTTTAGTCTTCTCTCCTGCATCAGGCTTGGGACTCCTCCCTCCGGCCTCAGGCCTCAGTCTCCTCCACAGGCCTAAGTTTCTGGACTCCCCTTCAGCCCTAAGGCTATGGTTCTGTTCCAACCCCTCCTCTGGCAAGCTCGGCTTGGCTCACGCTGCCATACCTCTGCCTGACTCCGGTTCTGCTCTGCCCCGCTTCTCCAGCCAGCTCGTTTTGCTCACCCCACTCCTCCTGCTGGCTCCTGTTCTGCTCTACCCCTCTCCTCTGTTCGGCTCCAATTTGGCTCACCCTGCTCCTCCAGGTGGCTCCAGTTTGGCTATGACCTGCTCCTCTGGCTGGCCTGGTATGGCTTGCTTCTCCACTCTCCTCCTCAGACCGCTCGGTTCTCCTCTCCACCCTGCTCCTCCAGTTGGTCTTGTTCTGCTTCAGTCCTCGTCCTGTTCTCTTCTACTCTCCTCTGGAAGTACTCCACTTTTTTATTTCCTTGCACCAGCTGTAATGGGGGTGGAGGTTCCAGTCTCTCCAATGTAGGGCAGGATCTCTTTCTTCTGCAGTGGGGCGTGGAAATCACGCCAACATGGCGAGTGGCTTCTGCCTTTCAGGTTATTACAAAATCTTTGAAAATCTCCATCTCCCAGGCTCCTTTGGAACTATATATAGGAAATGCTATGGGACAAGAACAGTGCAGTAATTTCTGTGGAAGGATGGAGTATACTGGGTGACGTTCCCTCAGGAGCAAACCTAAGGTACCCTGCTCTCTTTACCCCACCCTACAAGGGTCAGGGGACACTGGCCAGTGTCCTCCTCTTATGGCTCCCACATGGCTGCCAGGGGAGCAGGAGCATCTTCCCATGTACCTGGATTCCTTGGCAACAGTCCTCCCGCCTCAAGAGCATAATGACCAATGGGAGATTGCTGAGCTCTGATTGGTCCATTCCTCACTGATGTCACTGGTCCCACTTGTGGTTGGTCCATTTGCTCCCTGATGTCATCAAGCATTGTGAGGCATCCCCAGTAGGGTATATAAAAAGCTGCTCTCCACATTTGTCAGTTACAGCACTGGGAGCTTTTCTACTAGACTAACTTCTAAAAACTCTAAGGTTTATTTGTGTGTTGGGGGGAGGGAGTTGTGCTGGTGTGGTTTGGGTTTGGGTATTTCTTATCATTATTCTGATGTTTGTACTCACTTGTTTGTTTTTTAGTTTAGCTCCGTTTTGTTAAGATTTTTATGTGTCATCTTCATTTAGAACATTTGAGATAATTGTAAGATTGAGTACTTGCCATAACAGTGGAAAGATGTCAAAATACATAAAAGTTTCTTTAATTCTTCCTCAGAAGATGAGGAGGAGATAACCATCATTGGACAGTATCAACTGAAGGAGACCATTGGCCATGGTAGCTTTGGATATGTGAAGGTTTCCCATCACCACCTTAGAGACACAAGTCTGGCTGTGAAAGTTCTCCTGAAGAAAGACCTGGAAAACCATGCCATAGAAAATGAGGTGGGCATTGTCAAGAGCATACATCACCCACACATCCTCTGATTGTTTGAGGTGATGGAGGATAAAGCCTGTCTATATTTCGTCTTGGAGCTAGCCACGTGGGGACACCTCATGGGGTGGATTCGCAAATATTGCTGCAGCCACATATTCCAGCATGAAACCAGGAGGCTGTTCAAACAAATTGGGAATGCTGTGCACTACCTTCATGAAAACGGAATTCCACACTGAGAACTTCACCCCAACATCCTGTTGGACGCCAAAGCCAGTGCCGTGGTCAGTGATTTTGGGTTGAGTGTCAGGGCCACCCCAGTGCAGTTGATAAAGGGAGCTTGTGGCGTCGTGATATTCCGACTTCCAGAAATGTTCCTACACAAAATGTATGATGCCTACAAGATAGACATTTGGAACTTAGGCATCATTTTGTATGTGATGACAGCGGGAAAATTCCCATTTGAGGGGAGGAAGTTTGCTGAAGTACAGGTCCTACTCTTAGAGGCCAAGTAGAGACCTCCACTATACCTAACTGCAAAGCGACATGACCTAATTTCCCAACTGCTGACTGTGGACTCCAGTCAGAGACCCAATGTTAAACAAATACTGGAGCACCTGTGGCTGAGTCTCTATGGGGGTTCCTGCCTCGGTCCTGATCAGCCACTCTCCAGCAATTTGGACCCCATTATTGTGGAAGTCATGTTTGACATGGGGTACAATGCAGCTGAGACTCAAGAGACAATACAGGACAGAGCATTCAACAAAGCCATGGGCACTTACCTTGACATCAGATAAAATTTAAAAAAGAATGCTGGCCATATGGAGTTGAGAACAATGCCTTGGATGGTACCACCATATCCAACTCCTGAAGAACATCCCCCCCAGCCCTCTCCCTCCACGAAGGAGATCCAGCTTACTGGCACAGCTGAACAATTTCAGCTGTTCCTCAGAATTTCATTTGGATGATGATGGAACCCAGACCCATTTGAAGGGAGTCCGAAGTGCCAGACTGCCTGTCATTGCTTTTTGCTTCCTGCCAAACTACAGTTCTAGCAAAATCTGTGGCCAGTTTTCCTTAGACTGGTTGAGCAGCCTCGAGAGTTGTCACTCAAATGAGAATGCCCTTCCCTCTGGGCAGCCACATGTGGAGGCCACAGACTCCAGCTGGAGTGCTAGACGAAGCTGGAGTAGAGTGGCTCTCCACATAGTCACTGTTCTTCACAGACTCTGTGCTGTGTGAAGGCCCCAAATTAATGCCCACAGCATAAGAACATAGATATTCCAGGAAGTGCTGCAGAACTCAGAAACTTTTTCTTAGTGGGGTGTGGAAAATCAGAAAGGTGTGCATATGGATGCTGCAGGAGCAAGTCATGTTGGAAGTTCACACTGCATGGTGCCATTGTCAGGGGTTTATAGCCTCTCTGGCTCTCCTGTTCTGCAGGAGAGACGGGAAAGCACACCCCACGTGGACAGGGCCAGGAATAGGATAAGAGAGTTGACAGACGGCCACCCAGCCCCCCTCTCCACAGAGGACAGACAGGTGTCCTGGGAGCCAGTCAGAGCCAAACTCGTTTATTCAGGAAAATGATCTGTTCTTTTACACGCGTTGAAGGACGGCGGAAGGGGAGGGGTACGAGCACCTATGTAGGGGCTGGGATTTGATTCCTGACCTGTCCATCAGGGGTGACGTCATGGGACTTCCCCTAAGGACGGTTGTCACGGCCCACAGGACCGCCTCATGGGTTCATCACCCCCACCATCTTGGCACACACGTGGTCTGAGGTGGGAGGCGGGGCTGGTTATAGCCACCTTTCCAGTTCCGGGAGCAGAGAGGGCAGGAGGGGCTAGCAGGAGAGGGCAGGTGGGGCTAGCAGCCATGCGGCCCCAGGGCTAGAGAAGTGGCGGGCCCGGCTAGGACCACCTTTTAAAGCTGTAAACCAGTGCCCCAAATGTCCCCCTTCTTCTTCCCTTTTAGAGTGGATTTTTTCCAGTTTTTAGTGTCTTTAAATGTCTAAGGTTGGCCAGTGGCATCTGTAAGATCCACCCTGAGGAGGGCTCCATGAAGATGCACCCAGTAGTTTAATTTTTTGCTCAATTACCTTGGTAACTGGCACACTTGATGGCAGTTACCTCCCTTTCTTCTCTGAGGCCACAACCTAATCTGTTTGGACATGCTCTAATACGCTTGGACGCACCTCCCACCCCAGGAATTGCCTGGAAGTGACACTCCAGCCTGTCCTACATGGTTTGGATTTAGCCATCAGTTCCATGGAATTGTCTACTTGAAAATCTCTTACAATATCCAATTTTTTTAATAGAGCTAGTTAACTCCAGTCAACTCAAGAATGTCCCCCCCAAATTTAGTTTTAGCAGATCCAAAGCACTTTCCAGCAGAAATCAACTGTGTGTGATGGAATCCCATCTGTTTTTACCAAGATAGGGCTGCACAGGGTGAAGATGTAGATTTTTTTTAGATGATTGTTAGGCAGGGGGTGTGGCGGCAGCAGACAACAGTGTTTCCCAGTGATTCCAACAGAATGTCACATCTCCTGCCGGGCTGCCGGCAACTCTGCATAGACTCTTTGGTGGTAAACTCCAAAGTTAGCTGGAAAATCCTGAATCCTTGGCCAAAAGTTAGGAGACATTTTAAATTGGCATTATCTGAAAGACACTATAGAAAATCTTAGATATCTTTTGTAATGTGAAAAACAATAGCAGTTTAATTATGATGAACTGTTTGCCACTGATCAGTTGCTGTCCAGTCTCATCCATACACAGTCACTGAGCTCAAGCCACAATAAAATTGACAGTAAGCAGGAAACAGTTTTTAGCAGCAAAAAGCACTGTTTTCACAGGAAACAAAAATCTAGAATCTTTCCCATGTGCTTTGAAATTAGTCTTGTAAGGAAGATAACATTCCGTGAATAACTTAAACTATTTTACTGTTTTCAGTAACTAAACCTTTTAAATTATTATTTTATATATAGGCCAACATAAAAGATTTGTCCTGCAATCATCTCTCACAAGTACAGTTTTTATATTGTTTACCATTTACCTAGTCTATCCTGCCTTCTCTCCTAGATTGACTCTGATACCTTGATCTCAAAGGGGAGCTGATGGGCGAAGATCATCCATCTTCTGTAATTTTTTCAAGCTGACTCATGGGCGTTGCTTACCTAGTTAGGATCCTATTACCTTAAACTGCTTTACGAAGGGACAGCAGGATCAGAAGTTCTCTAGAAGCTTTACTCCACACTGGAAATTATTAATCATTTAACATTTAACAATTATATAAACCCTCACTTGGGCGACAGCACTGTAGCCTATCATTTAAATTTGTATAATTATTTTCTTGATTGGCTGAGAAAACCTAACAATGCCTAAATTGCCTTTGTAGGCCTAGATATCAATAAAGACATTTTTAGATCTACAACCTTTTTGTCCTGAACAAATATGCTAGCTCAGAATTCTTGCTGCCAATTAGAACTTTGAGTAGGTGCAGGAGTTTGGGATTTTACACTATCCCCCCATGAGACAATCTTATCACTACTCACTCTTACAGATGGCTGGCAAGTTCCTGCCCAGTAACAGACATGGGAATTAGAAAGTCATGCTTAAAAACTATTTTTCTAGGACCTCCCAGCTCTGCACAAAGCCAAGCTCTCCCAGCCAAGCACAAAGGACTCTAGGATCTGACACCATCACTGTCATCAAAGCAGTGGCTTACTGCCTCTGGATGCTCCATCACTTTTGTCCCAGGAGTGACTTTTTCCATGCTGGTGTAAATGCACCTTTGACATTTCTCTTGGTCTGTCACTGGACTTGGACCCAGGGCCTGAGTGCTGTCCCTCAGCTCTCCAGCTCAAGATTAGCACCCTACCACTTTGAGCTTCAAAGCAACTCAAGACTCTGTTCCCAGCACTTCTGCTGGCCAACTAGAGATGAAGACTCTCACAGGGACCTTTTTTGCCTGGGCTGGCTTTGAACTGCAGATTTCAGATCACTGAGTCTTACAAGAGGACACTGTACTCCAATTAAAAGCAGCAAGGTGGTCCACACAGAAGTAGTTTTTAAGCATGCTCTAACCTGGAACTTACTAAGGGCCAATGTTACATCTTGACAAACTTGTGGGGATCATCTGTTCTTCTCTGTGGGCTTGCTGGAAATTGTTACCAAAAAAGAAAACCCTACAAATAAACTGGAATGGCAATTAAACACTCATTTTGGTAGACATAATTTTTTTTTCTAACATTGCAGCAATCATTTAGGACAATTTTTATTTTTTAAATCTCATATCTAGAAATCCAATTGTTTTTAAAATTTAAAGTCTTCAGCATTTACTTTCTAGCATTCTGGCTGTTCAAATATTTTATCTAGAAATGAATTTTAAAGCCTTTATAAGTAGAGGCTTTTGTACCTTTGCCTCACCCTTATTTGCATCTGAAAAACTCTGGAACCCAGGGGTCATCTAGCCTCCTGGCTACCTGTTTTAAAAGAGCCATTTTTTTTTTTTTTAGTCCCTGCCACAGCATGAAGACCTTTGAACTCAAATGACAATTTTCCTTAATGTAAGAACTACAATTACAAAATTAGGAATACTTATCCATTTAGCTTTTCAATAACTTAGTTAGAAACGTTATCGAATTTTGCCATTTTTTTTACATACAAAGAGTTAATGAGCGTTCACTTCTATCACCATTAGTTTAATATATATCCTTTAAAATACTTGCCTGATTTATGTAAATTAAGACAGTTAAAAGTCTCACTATTACAACACAGTATACACAAAATTTAGTACCTGAGTCATTAAAGTGATATCCAAAACTATTGTTGCAAAAGTACTTTTAACAGTGTTTACCAGAATTACAAACACAAGAAATCCAGTCTCATCATTGTTTTTTCAATACACCCAAATTGCAAAAATAGCACAGGAATCGAATCACATCAGATAAATAAACTTTTTAACCATTTAAAAAAAATTTGTGTTCATAAGGGTATAGCTATTGGGCCCTTGTGATCCCTTGCTGTGACTTGCCTAAACCTGTGCTAATTACTTCCTGTAAAGGAGACCATGGAGTCCATGTTTCTTTGGGTCTGACTCACTTCACTTAGTATAACTTTTTCCAAGTCCTTCCATTTCCTTACAAATGGGGCAATGTCATTCTTTCTGATAGAGGCATAAAATTCCATTGTGTATATGTATCACATTTTCCTGATCCATTCATCTACTGAAGGGCATCTGGGTTGGTTCTATATTCTAGCTATGACAAATTGTGCTGAGATGCACATTGTTGTGCTGGTGGCGTTAGTGTGATTTTGTTTGTGGTCTTTTGGATAGATACCCAAAAGTGGGGCTGCTGGGTCATAGGGGAGTTCTACGTTTAGCCTTCTGAGGAATCTCCATACCGCTTTCTAGAGTGGCTGAACCAGCTTACATTCCCACAAACAGTGAAGTAGGGTTCCCTTTTGGCCACATCCTCTCCAACAATTGTTACTGTTAGTTTTCTTGATATAGGACATTCTTACTGGGGTGAGATGGAATATGGAAATGATGGATATATCATAGTTGTAATTACTTTCAATGTGCCACGTGTAACTGTAGCTTCTATTATTGTTGATCTTCTTGTATCACCCTCCTGTGGTTGTACCTACACTATCCCTGTATCTTATCTGAGTATATTGGAAACCGTGTATACTGGTATTAGAACTAGGAAATTGAAAGGGAACATCAAAATCGAGATACACAGGGAAAAAGAGACAAACAACTACAAAAGCAATACTTGCAAAACTGTTTGGTGTAAATGAACTGAACAACTCATGTGGGGGAAGGGAAAGGAGGAGGGGGGAGGGGGAATGAGGGACTAGGTAACAAATGGTACAAGAAATGTATCCAATGCCTAATGTATGAAACGGTAACCTCCCTGTAATTCAGTTTGATAAATAAGTACTTTAAAGAAATTTAATTTCTAGTAACTCTCAAGGGGCAGTTTCAGAAATTCCAGTCAAATTATTTATTGTTAACACCAGGTTTTAAAGTTCACCTGAAAACCAAAGAGACAAAAGAAAGGCCTCCATTGGCCTTTCCTACAATACAGCCTATCTCCATCCTACTCCTCAGAGCTTAATGAACTGTCCTGGTGCCAGCTTTTCCTCTCCCACCATGAATGGACACCCCTCATGGCTGTTCCACCACGTGGACTGGACAAGCAGCACCTTTGACAGATCACCCCTCATTCCTGTGGATAGGCACAGGCCCGTCCTAGGTTTTTTCTGTCCTTTTTTGTTGGTCTCTGACTAAGAAACACAAGCAGTTTTTTTTTTTTTAATTAAAGAAATATTTTTTAAAACTATAGTTTTCCTTTAAAACAATGCAATAATTCTTTAAAGCATTTGGTAATACCATTTGAATTTAAACTTAAACTCACTCAATTTTACATCATATTCTTGAACATGTTCACATTCACACATGCACACTTATACACACATATATTTAGAAGATCTTAAAGGGCGCCAAATAAATACAGTCCAAACATTTTCCAGTGGCAAGAGGTATTTTTGCCAATCTTACTCCTGTAACATCTAAATTATAAGACAACACTTTTAACAAACGAGTTTAGCATTCTACAGACTCATTTGCCAGGGCTTGATAGTTTTAAGAAAGCATATCAGCACACCAAATAATTGTTTTGTTTAAGAAGGCTGGGTCGGGGTTTTACAGAGTTCTTTTTGCGGACACTCACACTCTGATTGTGAGTTGTCGCCTGTACATCTTTCCAATGAGCTAAACATAAATCCAGGGGGCTAAGGGAGTCTGTCCCATTTCGTCCGTCACAGTCAGGAGATTTAGAATACAGAGAAGAACAGTCCAGACCAGTCCTGTACCAGTCCTGAACCAATACAGGCAATTTTTCCTTTTATGTAATACAATCTTTTTAAATTTTTGATTGGATTTACTTTTACCTTTTTTAAATATCAAAGTCCAATTAACCATATCATTTAGACAAGTCAGAGCATTTGACATAAACCGAGACAAACATACAAAAGTGGGAAAAGTAAAAGCAGTTTGAAAAATCTGGAGAAGCAATGCTGCTAAGAAAAGGAAGGGAGAAAAATTCCACTGGGGACATAAATAAAAAGAGAAGAAGTCACTCCTGGAAGTCTTTTGTTTGTCACATTCTCAGTTCATTCCCCATGCCTAGGAGGAGTTTCTCTCGCCAGTGTGGAGGAGGTTAGACCCAAACACATACAAAAACAAGCAGACATAGAATAAAGTCTGGTGTTTCATAAGAAGATAAATATTGGATGGCTAAGTGCCCACTGATTACACTCATGGTGTTTTCACACACACACACACACACACACACACACACACACACACACACACATGCCTCCACACAAAAATTCAAATATTAGTGTTTAAGGTGATCTGGTTTACAATACCCAGGTAATAGTTGTAAAAGTGTAATGCATGACTAACGAAAATATATGCCAGAGTAGTAATAGGTAATAGGAGTAATAGGTACATACATTGATTTCCAATCATTTTAGAGAAGGAGAATATAACAAGGTGATGATGACACACACAAATATCGCAAACATTCAAATATTGTAAATATACTCTTATTCATGGTGATTTTTATGTATGTATAAATTACCAGATTTTTAAAACGTGCAAGGTAGAAAATCTCATTATTTATGACATGTAAACATTGGAGAAATTAATCATACAGTAGAGAAACTGATTGGGTGTAACTTAGCTTTCAGCATTCATCTTTAAAGACTTGGTGTGGTATTGATTATTGATTGTAACAATGAAGAGGATGTTTCCCGGGAAATAACACAATACATTACAGTTCTGAAAATTCTATAAAGAAATGAAATACAGCAATTTTCCCATGTTTTCAATTTATTGCCAATTTTTATCCTTGCTTACTGAATTGAAAATATTCCATCCAAGTTCATATGATTTCTTCATATGATTTGGTGTATATAATGTTATTTTTGTATTTGAACAACACACCTTGGACTGTCTGGTGTGATCACTGTGGACACTGAAGGCAGTGCAGATGTGAGCTCACCTATGCTGAGGTGGCTTGCAGCACACAGTAGAAAATCAGTTTCTCCATATCAATCCAATTTTTCTTCCATATTAAAGTCTAATTCACATCACAGTAAGATCACTGGCCAGAGCCAAAGTCCCTCAAACCCCAGTTATAAGCAGGTTCTAATTCCACCCATACTCACATTGACACTAATAGACTGCCAATCTTTTATCTCTAAGTGTTGGGGGTTCGGGACCCCCCTTCCCCCCTATCTCCCAGGGGGATTCCTGATCCAAAATTGTGAAAGAAACTCAGCCCTATCCCTCCCGCCAGCAGGAGGAGTAAGGCATATCTTTGAGGACTTTGCTGAGCTGAGGAGAAATGCCAAAATCCCCTTCCCCGTCAGCCCCCCCTCACATGTCCGAAGCAGGAAAGAAATTCCATGGATCCAGTCTGGATGGTCTACCGGTCTCCCCATCCAGAGGTAGGGCAGAAGAATTCATTATGGTGTCAAAGGCGGGAAGGAGAGGCACTTGGGATGACTAGCTGATTGGCTGAGCTGGGCTGACCATCAGGTGATGTCATGAAACTTCCTCTGTGGACAGAGACCATAGCCCTCCCAAGAGCCAGGTCTCTGGGCGCTCTGCCGCCATGATGGCACGCATGTGCTCGCCACCCCCAGGGACAGGAACTTCTCTTCCGGTTGAAGCCAGAAGATGGGAGTGGCTAGCTTTTTACACTGCCCCAGGGCTGGTGAAGGGCAGCACGAATCCCAAACATCTGCTCTTTTTTTTTTTTTTTTTTTTTTAAATTAGCAGGGGATGCTGTAAACACATGGCATATGTGAGCATGAGGCAAATGCTGACATAAGATATGTATGTGGTGCCCCTTCCACAAAAGGGGTGAGGAGTAGGTAAGGGGCTATCCATGTGACTTAGTCCAGAGAAGTTGGAGTCCTTAGCGTTTCTGCGCCATTGAAGATAATGCAGGCATCATTCCTCTTTTGGCGGTGAGTTAGAAGCAGGTTGAAGCTTTGGCATCTCTGGCAGTTCACAGTAGCTGGTAACTTAAGCACATGTGGTTAGTAAAACATTCCTTCTTTTGTAAACATTGAGGTGAAGGCGCTAAATCTTTGCTCTTACTTTTTAAAAACATTTTTTATCATGAAACATTGAGGTTGAGTGTCAAACCCTCAGCTCCTATTTCCCTCCAACGGGACTCCCTAACAACAGGGTGAAAGGCAAGGAAAAAACAGTGCAATTCCCTATTTCAGTCCCTGTGCAAAGCCGTGGGCAATATCATCATGGCAAAAAAAAAAAAAAAAATTGCGCCACGAGAGACGCTCAAGGAAGTTTAGAAAACAAAGAAATGAAAGGAAATGGGTTGCCTCCTACTGTTATCACCATTGTGTGCAGGCAGGCTTTCTATATTCTCTTGGAAGAGCAGAAGAAATCACTGCAGATCACTGGTCAGAAATACCCCAGTTATGAGTATTTCTAATTCCACCCATATTCACATTGACACTAATGGACCACCAGTCATTTCATCTCTAAGGACCGACTTAAAATCATAGCACGAATGTGAAATGTACTATAATATCGTCTCTCATTTTCAATTGCAGTTCTTCACGGCTAAAGGTCAAATGCTGCTCTTTACTTCAAAGGTAATTCCCAACTGTTCATACTTAATATGTTAATTTGCTAGTGAGTAAATAAAAGTCCCTGCAAAGCAATGTTCCCATTCGATTCTCCTTATTTGTAATAGAAATTATTTATCATGGCTTCTTTTAGAAATAAAATGCATTTTTTATTTTGTAAGACATTTTGGTTGCAAACCCTAAATTCTGGTTAAATTCAGCAGGTTAGACTAAAGGGAGTATTTTCTAGGTGCATATGTAGGATTACAGTCACTGTCATCCTGCCTATTCAGGAGGTTAAGACCTGAGGATTGTGCTTCCAAAGAAGTCCAGTCATGAAATGATTTTCCAATAAGTTGAAAGTGGGAATCTGGATCAAGTAAGAGTGTGTTAGCCCTGAGCTAAAGAGCTCAGGGTCAATGTTCAGGTCCAAGGATCAAGATCCAAGGCTGGCTCTGTCTGTGTGTGTGTGTGTGTGTGTGTGTGTGTGTGTGTGTGTGTGTGTGTGCTCAAAGCAATTTTTTTTACAATAGGCCTGCTTTCCAAATGTAATTTCCTTGGCTATCTCTTGCATTCTGAATCTCATATTGTTTTTCAAATGATAGTCTATATTTTCAAGCTATTCTCTTATTCTTCGTGCTCTTTTTCATTATTTTTGAGCTTTGCAAATATATCAACATTCAAAAAGAGAAAGAACTTCAGAAGAATATTCCATTGTGGCCCTCTGCCAATGATTTCCAGAAGGATGGCTCTGTAGGTGGGTTTTAAGAATAAGCGGGGATTATCAAGTTCCTTACTTAGGAGAGGAGTCTGGATAGTCCTTACATAGGAAATCACAGACTTGTCTCTGCCTGATTCATTTCAATGGTGACAATGTATAGAGATAGAATGTAATAGGTCAGCTGGGCACCAATAACTCATATCTGTAATCCCAGCTACACAGGTGGCTAGATCTGAGAACCATGGGTCCATGAGACTCTTATCTCCAATAAACTACTCACAAAAAGCCAGAAGTGGTGCTGTGGCTCAACCATGAGAGTGCTTAAGAAGAAAAAGCTCAGGGACAAGCTCCCATGCCCAGTAGTCAAGCCCCAGTAAACAAACAAAAAATTTGTTAGCTTATCTTTGCATTAAAAATTAGCTTCAGTGATTTTTACTGTGTAGTACAGTTGAGCTAAAGAAAGATTTCTTTAGAGACATGAGCTTGTCTGCATGGATGATACTTTGGTTTGTCTCCAGAAATACCTGAGCCAACAAGATTTTTAAAAGATCCCATAAAATTATTCTTACCTGTAGGATGATAGTGCACCTTACAAATCGCAGTAAATAACTGTAAAACTTGATATTTCAGAACTTTGTTGGTGTTTTAAGTATTACTTGATGTTTTCTCTTCTCTTTCTTTACAAAATTTGAATATTGGTGTAAATCAGATGTGAAGGACATTTGTAGAATGGACATTTGTCACTTATAATGGTATAAGAAAATCAAATTGGAATGATCTTTTCACAGATATTCATAGCATAACAAAGATTTTTTTCAACTTTACCAATAACTTCTTTGATAAATACTAAACAGAAGAGTGGTCAGTTTCCATAATCATTGCTTCTCCTTGCTCTTTCATTTCCCCTGGCTCACCACTCTCTCATCAGCCCCACTTCTCCTCTCCTCTAACAGTAGATTCAGCTTCTGGCCTCCTTCTTTTGCCCATCTCCTAAAGTGGAAAGGGTCTAGGGCTCTGTTTGCATATCTATCCTGCATCCATATTCAAACTGACCTAGCTTTCTACTTGCTTTGCCACCCATACCACAAAGTCCGTTGGATGTTATTTATGAAGTCGGTGAAGAATGGTAGTATTGTGCACCATTAAAGTCTGGCACCAAGCTCTCTCCTATGTTTGAACACTGACCATGTGTGGTGTTTTCTGTGCAGCAGGAAAGCCATCTTCCTAAGAAGGACGATCATTGGGACAGATCCCTGTCCCCGGGGGATCCTGGAAGAACCCTGCTCATCCATGGCCCAGTGCAGATACAGGAAGGATGCAAGAGGAAGAAGCAGCACCTTTTCCTCTTCAGTGATTTACTGCTTGTGTCGAATACCAAGTACGTGTGCACTGCACACTCTCCTGCTCAGCACAAAATGCATTTCACTAGCAAATAGCATTTACATAGCCCTGGCTTTAATACCACAGATTCTTTTTTCAATTTTGTTTGCAAAGAATTGGATTCCTTGTTTGTTTCCCACATGTCCCTGAAGTGGTGTTACTGTTGAGAATATGGTCAAGAATGAAGAACACCACCAGGCATGCTGTCCATCCTGTTGCCACAGCGTGCAGACTTTGATGTAGGAAAAAGAGTTAGGATCAGGCTGCACTACACAGAGAGGCCCTAACTCCAACACAGATAGAACAACACAACTGAGAATGTGACAGATCGATTAGCTCCTGTCCATAGTTGAAAATGATTAAAAAAAAACAACTTAGAATAGTTGGAGCTGAGAATGTCACTTAGTGGGAGAGTTATCGCCTAGCATGAACGAAGTTCTGGGGTCAATTCCTCAGTTCCACATACACAGAAAATGTTGGAAGTGGGTCTGGGGCCCAAGTGCCTCACCTTGAGCAAAGAAGCTTATAGACAGTTTAGGCCCAGAGTTCAAGTCCCAGGACTGGAAAAAAAATACACAGAAAAAAAAAAAAAAAAAAAAAAAAAAAGGATTAGTTTGGGAGACTAGTTCTTAACACAACACACTGCACACTGTGGATGTAAATTTACAGGAATGGTGTTTGTTGCTCTTTTTAGGTACAAGAAATGCTTTAAGATTAAGAATGTTATCCCACTGCATGCCCTGTGGATGGCTGAATGTGGGAACAATGAGAGGGGTGGTGATCATTCCAGAAAGTCCCTTCTTTTGGGCTGGCACATGGAGAACGCCAAGGCCACCTTCAGGTAAGACTGATGGCTGACCCCTGAACCTGCAGTGAAATAGCAAGGAGTGATTCTGCATTCATCACTTAGCTAATTCAGCTCACAATACCATGACTTACAGTAATCTTGATCATTATTCATGCTAATGTAAAATAAATTTTCTAGAATATGAGACAATGTCGTACACTTCAGAAAATGCTTTAAGGAAGTGAAACATTCTAGTTTTTATCATGTTTCCTGTTGGTTAATTGCAAATTTTTCTATGTATTTCTGGATAAAGAATATTCTATTTAAAGAACTTGTTTCTTCTGTGTACTTCAATCTGGATGACTATATTTCTTTACATATTTGAATAGCACATCCAGCTTTGTTGGTATTATCACAGAGATTGAATGTAGGGCAAGTGTGAGACTGGCCCCTGGTTGGGGTTTCGATTACAAGTGGCAGTGATTCCATTCAAATCCACTCCTCTTCTACAGTAGTCTACTTAACATCACAGTAAGATCACCATACAGGCCACAGTCCATCAACACCCCAGTTAACACTGGGGTCGATTTTGTCTGTGTTCACATGGATACCAGTGGTTGACAGTATTTTCACCTTTCATGATTTCTTAAGATCATGTCTATGAAATGTCACTAAATATTGTCTATCGTTTTAATTTGCAGTTTTACCCAAGAAAAGGAAAAATGGTGCTCATTCCTGCAAAGGTATTAACCAAGTCCTTATATTTAATATTTCACTTTGTGTGTGAATGGAGAATTGAAAGCCAATATCCTTAATATATGCTCACTCATTCATTATGGTTGTTATTTATCCTGGCTGCAATTCTAAATAACATATATTATGTATTTTATGACACTTTGATTATAATCTCTAAATTTACCTTCACTGTAAATGATGAATTAACATTATCTGAAAGTATATATCAAGGTCATCAAGCACTAGAGGCTCCATCCTGCAATTCTTCTTCCTCAGGAGGCTGAGGTTTGCAGTTTGAAGGCAATCTGAGCAAGAGAGTCCAAGAGACTCTGATCTCCAGTTAACCCCCAGAAGATTCAGAAGTGGAGCTATGGCTCCCGTGGTAGACCCATAGCCCGAAGCAAAAAAGCTTAGAAACCATGCACAGACTCTGGGGAAAGCCCCAGGTTTGGCGCTATCTATGTTCCCATGCTGCATGGAGCTAGCTCCCAGCACCTGTTGCTTTTGGTTGTCTAGGAAAATGTTGGCCCTCCCCTCTAGATAGTCACGCTTAAAACACTGGCTCTGATTCCTTCCCAAATGTCACTGTGCAGGGCTATCTGCGCACTTCTCAATCCTATCCTACTTTCCTCCAATGTTATTTCATTTATTCAAATGCATAACTGATCTATGAGTGTTTGTGAACAACAAAATATAGATTGAAAACATAGTAAGTATAAAGACTGATGTGAAAACTCAGTTACTAGCTAATAATGTATTACTTTGGGTTCTTATTGAATGGCTCAGGTATACCAGCCTGGCAAAAGAGGAAGACCCGGATGATAGCATTCCACTCCAGATTTTCACCAATGAGGTCAAGAACAGTTGCCTTGTAAGTGATTTTTGCAGCAGAGAGGACATTTCTAGATACTTGCTCAGGCTGGAAGGGGGAGAGAGTTTAAAAATTATCAAATGGAAGGAAACATTTTAAGAAAAATGTTAGGAGGAAAATTAGGAAAGACCGAAATTGAGGGATGATTTTGATTCCACTTAGGTGTTATTTATTAAGGTAAATGTGATAGCAATGTGTCTTAGTGCAATTACTATATGCTATTGACAATTATCTTCTATTTTGGAACAAGTCTGTGTCCTTCTCTTTGTAGAATAGCTCCCTTTATTTAAAAATCCATTTCCAGCATTCATGCTGAATCTTCCTAGGGGTATTATGTATTTTTAAATCACTTTAGTGTAAATTGAGAATCTTTCTTGAAAATGCAATACCTGTTACACCCAGCTGGCTCATGCCTGGAATCATGGCTACACAAGAGTTGAGATCTGAGCATTGTAGTTGAAAGCCAGCCTGGGCGGAAAGACCTTGAAATGCTTACCTCCAAATGACCAGCAAAAAGAGCTGGAATTGGAGCTGTGGCTCATGTGGTAGAGTGCTAGACTTGAATGACAATGCTCAGATACAAACCCTGGCTGTGGGTTCAAGCTCCATGAGGTGCACAACCTAACTAAGTGAGTTGTGCTTGCTTATGTTTTTAACATAAGAAAGGAAGACCAACTGGGCAGGGCAGAAAAGTCCCTTTGAGACTCTTATAGACAATGAAGGACCCCAAATCCAGAAATGGAACTATGTCTCAAAGTGCTAGACCTCTAGTGTTGAGCAAAAATGACCCAAGGATGGAGTGTAGGACATGAGTTCAAGCCCCCAAATAACAACAACATCAAAAATGAAAGGAAAACCATTTAATAATGTATCATTATTCATACATTTATGTCTTTCATACATAAAACTGTGTACTAGACAATATGAAACTTTATCCACTGATTTTAGCTAACATGTATAAACAGAAGCAAATTTTAGTATTAAATATATACAGTTTGTCACAGTTTTTTCATACAGAAGGTCATTTCTATCAGTCAGGGAGGTATACTTCCTGGAATTAAACTACTTTTTCACGTTATTATTATTATTACATGTGGAGTGGTTATTAATTTCATATGTTTTTGTGGAATTAAAAACAAAGGAAAGGTTCCAAATACTAAAAAGAAATCAAAATCTTTCCCCCAAAGTTTCTTAGAATATTTCATCTAATTGTTTTTATTTTTACTTGTTCTAGAACAGTGTCAGCATATGTGACAGCATACATATTTTTGAAAGTCTTTACCAAATATCATAGTCCTTCATGCTGAAATTTATATACTTCTGAAAAATAGTGGTATTCTTTTATATCTGTATTAACTCTTTTCTACTAAACTTAACTTTAGTGTGTGTATGTACATATGTATGTGTATGTACATTTGTATGTGTAACTTATATATTTGTACATATATTCATATACATGTTACATAAATAGAATGTACATAATCCTATATAATTATATACAAATATAGGTGGCAATTCATATATACATATAACATAACACACATGTTTACATACACATTTCTATGTATGTACACATAAAATATACAAATTTTTATAAACACATAAGATACATTTAAGGTATACATGAATATTCACATAATCATTATATATATATGTATGTATTCTCTGTGTGTGGTGTGTGTGTGTGTGTGTGTGTGTGTGTGTGTGTGTGTCTGTGTCTGTGTGTGTGCATGATGGTAGGTATTGAACCCGGGAATCATACACGCTAGTCCAATTTTGCCTTAATCGGCTAAACTCCATGCTGTTTCATATTTTCCAAATACTCATATTTAGATTTCCTCGATTGTCCCCCATATTGTTCTTGAGCCAGAACAGAAAGCTCCATGTTCAAATATTGCTTTAGAAATTATGCTAAATTATCATGTCCCACTCTTGTTAACATCAGGACTCAGTTCACCTAAAATCCATGAGTAAGGATATGTTCACCCCATTGCTTGTAATGCCTTTGAGAATATCAACTGATACTTGCCACAATGGGTCACATATATATGCTGACATTGTAGTAGAGTAATAAGGAGTTCATAGTGATGATGAAAACACATCATAAAATGGTACTTTGGTCTTCAACGGTGCTCTTCATGACACAAAATAGTATTGTTCATTTACTATGGCTGGTAGTGAGTGCCTTGCAAATGATCTGAGCCCTTTCACGAGCCCGATTCATGGATGGAGGGAGAAGAGAGTAGACAGGTCTGCTGTGGAAAGCACACACTTCTCTCTACCTGACTCCCTCCAGTGCCAACAGGGCTCAGAGATACATCTCTTTGGTCAGCTCTGCATTTGTAAATGTCCTTCAGTGAGGTCCAAATTTCCTGACATGAAGGCTGCCGAGGTGTGTAATTTCTCCTGAAGAGCCAAGTGTCTGCCTATGGATTGATGTTCAGCCCGTGGAAAGTCTCCACATCCATGCTCATGGACCACAGGCAGGTCTTCTCTGAAAATGTCCTTATTTGACCTTGCCACTTGGAAGATATTTTCACTGAATTGTCGGCTTTGTGAACATTTTTTCCCTCTCAGTATTTTCATGGAATTCCAGTGCCTTTTGTCCTCCATATTCTCTGCTGTTTATTCAGCTTTGACTTCTGTGGGCTTTTTCCATATGTCTGAAATGCATTATCCTGGCTTCATGTTATACAAAGAAATGAAGACAATTCTACTCAAGGTTTGTGCTCTTCACAGGAGTTGCCTTTAAATACCAGGAAAAAAATTGTGCTTTGGAGATAAGGAAACTAATTTGGAAATGACCATATAATGATACTATTTGCATTCTTAACATGTACCATTGTTTTCTCACATGTCTTTCTGGCCAATAACAGTAATAGCAAGAAACTCAGATACAGTGAAACACATTTTCAGGAAGTCACTATCAAGACTGGGAATAAGTGTAAGTCACCTGTAAGCCATTTGTAAATTAGAAAGCGATTTCCTGTTGGAGATGACTACAGATGCACTTCCACTCATGTGCCTATTGTTTACTGCCATCATAGCATTGCTGATAGTCATACAGTGATGTCATATTTGTCCCCCTTCCTCGCCTCTTGAGTAGTTAGCATTACAGACATGAGCACCTCTGCCCAGTTCCCTGTTGCTTTCAATGTAACTCAGTGGGACAGAATGAGGTAGAAAGATTTCTTAACGCTAACATGTTTCATTCTTCCTTTTTCACCCCTTGAGCTCTCAATAAAAGCTTGAAAGATATAGTCAGGCACCAGTGACTCACACTTGTAATCTTAGCTACACAGGAAGCTGAGATCTGAGGATCACAGATCAAACCAGTCTGGGCAGGCAAATCCCAGAGTGTCTTCTGCCATAATTAATCAGCAAAAAGCCAAAAACGGAGGTATGGATTGAGTAGCACATGGCCTGCCTTGAGCAAAATGAGCCAAGTAAGAGCTCAAAGACTTGAGTTCAAGCATGTGTACCTGTGTACATACACACACAAACACACACACAGTTTGGAGGACAGTAGAAACAATGTTGAGTATCTTCAGTAAGCATCTAAAGAGAAATGAAATTACTATTCATGCTAAAGCAGCATTTAATATTGACCTGACAAATGGCTTGGATTTCACTCTATTATGTCAGTCCTTTCAACTTATGTTAAAATACTGGGCAGTCGCATAAATATTTAGTCTTTCATCCATCCTCTGATGAGCTAGTTGTATTATAACTGCAACTGCTGGCAACATAAATGGCCTGATATGTGGTACATATACACAATGGAATTTTATGCCTCTACTAGAAAGAATGACATTGCCCCACTTGTAAGGAAATGGAAGGACTTGGAAAAAATTATAATAAGTGAAGTGAGCCAGACCCAAATAAACATGTACTCTATGGTCTCCCTTATTGAGAATAATTAGTACAGGTTTAGGCAAGTCATAGCAGAGCATCACAAGAGCCCAATAGCTATACCTTTATGAACACATAAGATGATGCTAATTGAAATGAACTCCATGTTATGGAAATGATTGTTATATCACAGTTGTAACTACTTTCAACTTCCCATCTGTATCTGTAGCTTCCATTATTGATGATGTTTTTGTATCACCTTCCTGTGGTTGTACCTACACTATCTCTGTAATCTTATCTGAGCATATTGGAAACCGTGTATACTGGTATTAGAAGTAGGAAATTGAAAGGAAATACCAAAATTGAAAAACACAGGGTAAAAAAAAGAACAACTACAAAAGCAATACTTGCAAAACTGTTTGGTGTAAGTGAACTGAACACCTCAGAGGGGGAAAGGGAAAGGGGGAGGAGGGAGGGTTGTATGAGGGACAAGGTAACAAACAGTACAAGAAACGTATCCAATGCCTAATGTATGAAACTGTAACCTCTCTGTACATCAGTTTGATAATAAAAATTTGAAAGAAAAAAAAAAGGAGAAAGCCAGCAGCTCTTCTCCTCAGCGCCCTGCTTGCTGGCTGCCAAGATGTGAGCTGTTCTACTCTGCATTCTCTCCCAGCCACAGTGGAGTGGAAAATCTGAAACTGTGAGCGAAATTAAATATGTCCTCCCTGTAAGTTGTTTGATTCGATATTTATCACAGCAATAAAGGCTAACACAGACCATTTAAATAATAATAATAATAATGAGAGACTCTCATTTATTTAACAGTTCCTTATTCATCTGTGACTTTAATGAACACCAACTCCTCCAACACAGCCCTTTATTAATGCAATCAGTTTGTGTGGCTTCTACAGTCTAACTTGTAGCCTATGTCATTTCCAATAATAATAATAATAATTCTCTTTTATGTCCTTAGAACTTTGAGAGAAAGTCTAAGTATTATTAACTTATTTTTCTTTTGTTGGTCCTGTGGCTTGAACTCTGGGACTGGGCACTGTCACTGTTCAGGGTGGATGCTCTAGCACTTGAGCCATAGTGCTGATTCCTTTTTATTTTTTAATATTCTAAGGAAATTCATTAGATAAATTATCATGCAGAAAACCTAAGCTAGGTTTTGGTGAGTCACACCTGTAATCATAATGACTCAGGAAGCTGAGATATGAGGATTTCAGTTCAAAGCCAGCCAGGGCAGGAGAGTTTATAAGACTACTCTCTAACAAGCAAAAAACTGGGAGTGGAGCAGTGGCTCAAGAGGTAGAGTGCTAGCCTTGAGCACAAAAGCTAAGGCTCTGATTTCAAGCCCCAGGACAGACAGACAGACACACACACACACACATACGCACACACACACACACATTTATACAGAAATGGACCTAGATGCTATATACTGAACGTCTCTGTTAGAAGATTCTACATTGAGTCGCTCTGGAATTTAGTGTGTCTACAATGGTTCTAGCTTCACTGAGGCAGTGGAAGAAACTTCTAGAAGGAACTGCAGACACAGGGAGTGCTTCATCAAGTCTGTCTCATCCATACTGCATTCTGCGTTCTCTTCCAGTCATTCTGGTCCTAGTGTTTGTGGTGTGCTGGACCCCCTTCCACATGGGCTGTTCTAAAGCTTTGTGGAGGAGTGGACTGAGTCTCTGGCGGTGTCCTCCAATCTCACCCATATGTTGTAAGGTAAGTGGGCCACGTCAGCTCTTTCTTCATTCTGCATGGACATTTCCCTATCCCAAAACCTCACACAGATATGTTCCCCTGGGGCGAAGGAATTTGAGGTCCTATTTCACTCCAAGACTAAAGAGAGGTATGTTATGTGGCCAAAAGAAATTGACCAGATCACTATTCAAGAGACCATTTTCTGCAAAAAGGCCCCCACTGTCACGAGAGAACCACAGCAGAAATATGGTGAAGGCATCGAGAATCCTTTCGTTTCTCTTCCAATAGCTGCATGGTGTTGATTTAGCACATAGAATGTCCCCGAAATCTCATACTCTGTTGTGAAGGTAACTCAGGGCTGATTGAGGCCTGTATTTCTTCTGTTTGGATGATGATTTTGTTCAAGGGGCCATGGAATATGGTAGAAACCAGGAGTGGGAATGTTAAGTCAAGGGACCTGGATTTGGTCCCCATTAATATTCTTTTTCTTTTTTCCTGTTCTGAGTCTTGGACTCTGAGCCTGTGTACTGTCCCTAAGCTCCTTTTTCTCAAGGGTAATGCTCTACTACTTGAGTCACAGCACCACTTATAGCTTTTTCTGTGTGTGTGGCCAGTTCAGGTTGGTCTTAAACTGTGATCCTCACTCATATCTCAGCTTCCTGAGTAGCTAGGATGACAGGCACGAGTCAAAGGAAAAACTGACTTCCTCCATGTCCAAAATTACTCAGCCACATCTGGCAGTCAAGTCTGCACTAGATAACAATGGCCTGATGGAAAATAGCCAATCAAACAAGATAGGTGCTGGTAGCTCACTCCTGGAGTTCTAGCTGCTCAGGAGGCTAAGCTCTAAGGATCATGGTCTGAAGATGACAAAGTGCATGAGGCTCTTAGCTCCAGTTAACCAAACAAGTATGATTCAAGTGGTAGATTGAAAATGCTAAGCAAGAGTTGGGAGTCCTTGAGTTCAAGTCCCAGTATGGACACACACACACACACACACACACACACACACACACACATGCACATGCACACACACGCACATGCACACACACACGCACACACAAAAGCAGATGAAATTATAAGCATGGAAGAGATAGTAAGTTGTCACTACCATGACATTCTAGCATCACCACAATACAGGGATGGTACCATTAATAATAAACATAACAGAATACTATCATTAAATATTTTATAATCATAGAAACAGTTCCAGAAGAAGTGACTTTAGATAATCATTGATGAAAAGATGATAACACACAAATGCCCATTGAGAACCATGAACCTCCACAACTGCCTTTATACTCAATCCACACGTGCATAGATCACACCACATGTAAATAATGTCATTATGGACCCATTTCTTTTACAGAGCCAAATCTCAAAACTGTTTCCAGCTCTTATCCTACAGTTCATAGGACAAAACTAGAATAATTATATAAATAAATTGGGAATGATGCCGGAGACACTTTGACCAGCCAATTACCTCTCCAGATGTAGCAAGGGATCACCTTAATTTAGGTTTGTGGGTGGGCAGATGAATGGGGAGAGGGAGGGTGGGCAAACACAGTCATAATATTCAGTGTACCTAAGTAAGTGCCTAAGTGCCTAAGTACAAATAGAACCAGAGAAGTCGAGGGGATGGGGAGATTGGGAGAAATGGGGGAATCATGAAAGAGGTGTTGGCAATTGAGATGCCTTGTACACAAAATGACACATTGACTTGAAACCCCTTTGTTCAACTACTTCAACATAATTGTATCAAGGAGAGAGAAAAGATGCCAACTAAGGCTTCAAAAATGGCATTTTCCTATGAAGGCACCACACCTCCTTCCCCTGCCCCACATTGCAAACTAGATGAACTCTAATCCTCTTAAACCATCAGAGAAATACCCTAGTGAGGCACTTGGTGGCTCATACCTGCAGGCCTAGTGACTCAGGAGGCCAAGATCTGAGGATCAGTGGTTCAAAGCCAGCCCCAGCAGATTCTTATCTCCAACTAGCCACTGAAAAGAGCTGAAAGTGGGGCTGGGGCTCAAGTGGTAGAGTGCTAGCTTTGAGTGGAAAAGAAAAAGCTAAGGGACAGTGCCCAGGCCCTGAGTTCAAGATCCAGGACTGGCTCCAAAAGACCAAAGCAAAACAAATGATCATTTTCATTAGCAGGCTCTTTACCTGGCCATGTTATCAATAGAGGGTAGTGCATACTTTTCTTGTACTTATGGCTTCTGCCCATCACACCTGCAGTGCTCCCACTCTCTTCTTCAATGATCTCCAGCCCATTATTATATGTAACCAGATGTCAACGCCCACCCACAAAGTCCTTAGTGACATCACAGTCCTTGTACACACTAGGATACAGTCATCATGGGAACTGCCATGGAGCATCTCTTAGTGAGACCTATTTTGCTTTTAACTGAAACGGTCTTGTATTATTGTATTGTTTGTTATTGAGTTTAGCCCTAGCTAAATGGCTTGATGATCCTGAACCACAGTCAAAGTTCAATTGCTAGCTGGCCACTGGTGGCTCACACCTGTAATCCTAGCTCCTCAGGAGGCTGAGATCTGAGGAAGATAGTTCAAAGCCCATCACAGACAGGAACATCCATGTCCAATAAAATACTCAGAAAAAGCTGCTAGTGGTGCTGTGGCTCAAGTGGTAGAGCACTAGCCTTAAGCACAAAGTAGCTCAGGGGCAGTGCCAGGCTCTGAGTTCAGGCCCAGGCTTGGCAAAGAAAGGAAAGGAAAGAAAGAAAAAGTAGGAAAGAAGGAAAAGAGGGAGTGAGGGGAGGTCAGGAGGGAGGGAAGGAGGGAAGGAGGACAGAAGGAAGGAAGGAAGAAAGGAAGGAAGGAAGGAAGGAAGGAAGGAAGGAAGGAAGGAAGGAAGGAAGGAAGGAAGGAAGGAAGGAAGGAAGGAAAACAAGGTATGGTGATAACAGGAGAGTGTGTAACAAATGGGACTTTGACAGGGCACCAGGCATCTGATGGATAAAGTAAATAATAAAATGCAATTAGTCAAATAAAGTAGAAGCATCGTCAAGGAGGAAAAGGTCAGCAAGGAAAAAGAGTTTGGGGAATCTCTTTGGGGGGCGAAATTTGTACTCCACAGAGAAGGGATTATAAATGTATTTAAGTAAACATAAGTAGGCATTCAAGTAAAATTCCAATCATAAGGAGAATGTAAAAAAAACCCACTTCTTTCCTCTGATACTTAAACATATCTTGTTCAAGCTGCAAGAACATTTTTTTTTTATTTAAACAAGTAGAGATCGAAGGAAGTTACAGAACCTCTCATCTCAGATCCCAGCCCAGCCTACTTTTATTTTATTTTTTCCCCAAGACTCTTTAATCTTCCTTTGTTTGATCCCGGAGTGCACAGGTGTTAGATCTGTGCAGAGCACTTTGTAGCTTCCATTTAGTCTTGGAGACACACCTCTTTCTAAAAAGCCTCCAAGGTAGGAAGTCCAGGCCTACATGTGACACGCAAGCCTCTCCATATTATGTCTGCTGCCCCATTTCTCCTCAGCGGGTCTGGTTGATTCATTGTGTGTCAGGTTTGTTCTTCTACCTCAGCTCAGCTGTCAACCTCATCATCTATAACCTCCTGTCTCATAGTTTCCTTTTCCTTTATTTTATGATATTTTAATTTTATTGTGGTGTGTATACACAGAGAGATTACAGTCACCTGCTTCAGGTAATGAATAATGAGTACAATTCTTCTCTTCTGTCATTCTTTCATTATTTTTTCCCTCCTGTCCCCACCCACAAGATATAACAGTTCATTTTCCACATAGTGTCTAGTGAGTAGCATTGTTGTACTTTATCAACCTTCTTTGACTTTTTTTGTAAACTCAATTCCCCCCTCCCCATACAACCAAACAAGAATAAAGGAAAAGAAAATGAAAACAGCAACAATGACAACTAACAATGTCTTTGTCTCCTTTTCTTGGAGTTCCTTGCATAGAGCATTATTTTATATGATCATCTACACATAGCTATTATTCCATTGTTAACCATTATTATGCAAATGTGCCTTTGGCCTCAGTTTGTAACTGTCTAGAGTCCTATATAATTACCAGAGAAACCAAACATTCTGTTGTCTTTATCTTAGAGTAACGAGCTCCACCAGTGTGAAAAACTTTGTGTTTTAAGTCAGAGTTTATGTCATGTGGTTATGTGGCAGGCCAGGCTAACTAAAAAATCTTCAATTGAAGAGCATATTTCAGAAGCATAGTGTAATTAAAGCAAGATTCTATAGCAAGCTCTGCTCACAGACCCAACATATTGAACAGCTCTTCCTGCAACATCAACCAAAATAAGAGCTCAAATATCAGATGAGGGAATTTTATTTTATTTTTAAATTTAATTTTATTTTAAAGGTGATATGCAAAGGAGTTACAGTTAAATATATAAGGTCGTGGGTAAATATTTTGTCAAGTTTGTTACCCCTTCTCTCATTTTTCTCCCACTTTCCCTCCCCCTTAGCCTTCCTCCCCAAGTTATGCAGTTCATTTCCAACATATTGTCTTATTCCTGGGAATCTGGCTTAGTGGGAGGGTTTGCCAAGCATGCATGAAGACCTGGGTTTGATTCTTCAATACCACATACACAGAAAAAGCCAGAAGTGGCACTTGTGGTAGAGTGCAAGTCTTGAGCAACAGAAGTACAGGCACAGTGTACAGGCCTTGAGTTCAAGTCCCAGGACTGGCAAAAATTGGAATTTTATTTTTATTTATATAATGAAACAAAAGGGTTGCATCGAGTCTTGAGTATCTTTATGGAGAGAGGTGCCTCCAACATGGGTGATGAGGAGAGAACTGTATGTAAGCTTTACATTGAAATTCCAGTTCCAAGGCCAACATCATAAAATGTGGTGAATACTACTATCTTTTGAACATATTTAGATTGAGAAACTGGAAAGAAGGGAACACAGGGGATGATAGAGGATGAACGTACCTTTGTTTCTCTCTGCCATGTCTGTGAGTGTAATTGTGTGTGTGTGTGTGTGTGTGTGTGTGTGTGTGTGTGCGGGCGCGCATGTGCATATGTGTGTGTACACACACATTCTGAAGAAATCCATATAAATTCAACAAGTCATTATTCAAAAATCATGGAGGCAAGATGGAAATCCAAATGAGGGACAAAGTGGTTCAAGAAAAGTATTTATGTGCGCTAAATTTCACAATGGAAGCCTATCATGTTAGTTATGTCTTCTAAGGAGAAAAAAAAGTGAGCTTGAAGAAAATCTAAGTGAACATACAGAAACTAAACAGTAACCTGAAAGTAACATTGAAGATATATAGAAAACGTTTTGCCAACTTTGGCAACAGTGTTTTAAAAAGGAAATATTAGCATTTGAGAGATTCAGGAAATGTTTATGAAGGCCAAAACTTAGAAATGCTTGTTCATATATGTATTGACAGAATTTAAAGTTCCTAATGTAGACAGGAATGCAAATAAGTTATCAAAGTCCATATATATAGTATATATATGTGTGTGTGTGTATATATATATATATATATATATTACATATATCTACAACAAGTTATTTCCAGACAAGCACAATTAAGACAATATATATTTCACCGGACCTGTTCTACAAGAAATACTAAAATATTCTGGCTAAAAGGCAGAACAACTAATGAACTGGAAAAATATACACGAATGTATAAAACTTACCCATTAGAATGTGTATGTAAGGGGGCTGAGAATGTCCTAAGCATATAAATGTGTTAGCAAACCAATATACAACTCTTATGCAGAAGGAAAATAAAAATAACTTTTTGTCACAATTATTGTAGAACAATGTAAAATTAGATCTCCAATACTAAAATTGGTGGGAGGAATACAATGCAGTTGCAATTTGTATTTGATTTTAATATTTCATTTAAAATATTAAAAGATTTCTATCTGTACCTTTACTCATGGACTGTGATCTATTACTTGTGTAAGTGATTTTCTCTTTTTCTATCATCCGTATTATTATCCCAGGTTAATGTGATTATCCAAAAATAGCTTTCTGAAATCTATTTTAAGCTCCTTAATTATAAGAACATCTGTAATAGAGAAATGAATACTCATAATTCAGAAATAAAAATACATTACTATTAGACTCAATAACCACAGAGGTTTCTAAAAGTAGAGAAAGAGTGGAAGAAGCATCAATCTGGAGAACAAGTTACATAATGGCAATAATGAGACATGGTGTCAACAATGACTGGAAATGGAAATGCAGAAAATGCTACCTGTGAGAACTAGAATGGCTGAATGAACAAAAATTCAAAGCCAAATGATAGGTAGATTCCAACATACTCACTTCAACACCAGAGGTCCTCAATGATCCCAAGAAAGGTGTGGCATAGGCAGTTCAGGCCAATAAAAGCCAAAAGAAAACAGATGCTTCTGCAGTATGTCACACAAGTAGACTTCAATCAAAGCAATGAAAAGTGGAAAATTTGTTATGCAATGATAGAAGGTATCAAATCTACAAGAGGAAATAGTAACTCAGAATATATATTTACATACTGTCCAAGCACTGAACTTTATTAGAAGACTTTGAGGTAGTCCTCAGTAGAATAAAAGCTGAAGTATTTATGGAGAAATCATTCAGACAAAATCAACAGAGAAGCATCAAAGTTAATTTCCATGCTAACCAAGTGATTTTCACACACACTAACATAGCAAGTGAACCAACTTATAAGTAAAACTTATCTCGTTAACATACAGAATGTTCGCAGTAGGGATCATGGAATGAGATAGGAAAAAAAATCGACAATTTTTAACTGTCGAAAGTAGATTGAGCACACATGCAGATCACATGTCATAAGGATGGAAATTGAAGTGGAAATTATGTATATAGCATGCGTATGAATAATTTCTCAACCAAAATTCAATAGTTAAATTATAATTACTGTAAAATAATTTAATTTAGTTAAATAATTAGTGCACGATAAAGTGAATTATTTTCATGCCAAATTTCAAGATATGAACTGAACCTAGGAACAAATGAAAATGAAAATATTATCAGAATCCATGGATATAGTAAAGGAAGGCATAAAAGGATACTGTAACAACCTTTTCTTAACTCAATAGGAAAGACATTGAACTAGAAAACTTACAGTATATCTAAAAGAACCTGGAAACCAAACCCCGAATTAGTAGAAAGAATGAAATAATCAGGTTGAAGAAAAAGAAACCGAATCAAAACACAGAAGCATGGGCTGGGAATGTGGCTTAGTGCTTACCTACCATGAATGAAGCCCTGGGTTTGATTCCTCAGTACCACAAACACAGAAAAAGCCAGAAGTGACTCTGTGGCTCAAGTGGTAGAGTGCTAGTCTCGAGAAAAAGTAGCTCAGGGACAGTGTCCAGGCTCTGAGGTCAAGACCCAGAACTGGCAAAAAACAAATAAAAATTCAGCAACAACAATCAATAAAATAAACAGGATATTCTACAAAAACAAAAGCTCAGGGACAGTTCCCAAGCCCCAGGTTCCCAAGACAAGCACGATAGAAAGATAAGCAAACATAGATGTGACATATATCTCCTATAGCAGGGAAAAGATTTATTCCTATCCGATCCATCTTGGCTCTTGATGGTGAACAGCAACCTCAGGCTACAACTATCACACCAGCACTTGAAAAATAGTACAAATGATAGAGGCAATGACATTTTCTCGGGCAACAGGCGTCAAATAGACTGCTAGAATTTCTTGAAATTCATCCATGGTGAGAGCTGGGATGGTGAAGATTCAGGGACGTGGACATAAAGAACAGAGCTTACTAGACATGGAAAGGAAAAGCTATGTGAAAGGAAACCAGAGCCTATCTGATTAGCACGCAGGAAATTACTCAACAACAGTTACAGGATAAAATAATTAAACTGAGCTCTTTCTGGTGCACTAGGGAAGGGAGGTTAGGTTAGAGAAGACAGACAGCATTCGTGTGTGGATCTAGAGTTCCCTCAGCTGTTGCCATCCTGAGAACGAAACAGGAAATGGAAATACAACGTGTTACTTACAACATGTTCTCTTTGTAGTTGGAAGCATCACTGATACTGTGATCTGTTCCCAAGGTGTAGAGACGGAAAAACCCAGCAATCATCATATTGCCATCCATGACTGCTCGCTGCTTCGTCTTGGAAAACCAGCTAGTGCCGGCCAAGGACCTGACAAGGAGGAGAAGGTGGAGAAGAAGGAACGTGAAAATGAAAGGGCACATCCCTGAAGCATCTAGCAACCTGAAATTCTCTCTGGAAGTGAGGTCCACAGTGTCTGTTATGTATATTCGTATATTTGTATAGGTGTACATGCACTTTTTATTGACAGAGATATACACTGTTGTCCATCTTTCATTGTAGCATCTTGTGAATCCCCAGGAACAATGTGTAAAGTACTTTCCTGGGGCTCTGCATCTGAGGCCTTGCATCCAAGAAAATAATTTTTTTTTGAAAAACATGCTTGCCATTCTCCTCCTTCATCGCAGGTGCTATGATTTCCTCTAAGGTCACAGATAGTGAGGCTTGGGATGAAATAATTTTTGATACATTTGATTCTATATCGGTGCCCAGAAACGTTTTGCATGAAAGCTATTTGGGATGAAGCAACTGGATTGCATCAGATGGTGCATGAAAATGTTCAGAATACAATCTATGCCAATGAGATATCAACCAAAGTTATTAGTACATTGTATTCACAGGGACAGTTCACACACCTAATGTCCATTACAGCCATCAGATATTACTAGTTGATTCAAGCAGGTATCAATAAGAATTCTATGTGTACCGCCCTCCACAAATGCACCCTGTTACTATTGCCCAAGGAAGCAGCAATGCTGCCATTTCTCTTCAAAAAGTCAAGGCCAATGCCAAAATTGAGTTGTCTATTTCCACCCTGAAATTTTACCTTCAAACACATCATTTTTACTAAACTTTCTAACATAGAAAAGGTTACTTTCCTGATACACTTCTCTGAGAACATAGAGTAATTGATGAATATCTTCTTAATTCTATGTTTTCCTCTTGTCAAAATATATTAAATCCAAATTCCATGGAGAGACTTTAATCACCCTGGAGAAGATACATCAGGGCAGTGAACACACTCTGTGCACACCTGCAGTGTTGGATGTACATTATGTTATACTAGCCCATAACCATGTTGTGGCTATTACAAAAATACGAAGGACTTAACAGTACAAGAAATTTTAAAATGAAGAATGTAAAAACCAAACCTTTCTAACGAGATTGATACTGGTCTATTATACCTCTATATTCATTGCATTATACAGGATTATATCACTGAATTTAAAAGTTCTTCGTAGCATATGTACAGAGGTCTTATTGAGATGTATACATGTATGCATGCAATGGGACTCAGCCTCACATGGTAATGGCAGTGATTAATACCATTAATATTTTTATAGTTTCTTATGGAAAATACATACAGATTTCCATAATTGGTGAGATTAAATTCCCATGATTGGTGTGTAAGTATGCTTTTTCTCTTCATTCTTGGCAGCATTTGTTACGAGATAGTAAGGTAGACATTGTCACTAGAGTGAGTTAATTCAGTTTCATTTGGCTTTCTATTTTCCTTATCCCAAAGAGGATTAGTATATTTTTGTATACTTTTGTGAGCCATGTTTACTTCTGGTTTTGAGAAATGTCTTTAAGTTTATTTTCCAATTAATCAGTTGTACAATTTATTCCTTAGGAGTTTAGGTTTCCGTGCTTCCACCATATTCTGGTTATTAATCCCTTACCATGTGTTTAATATGAAAAATCTGTAGGCCATATATTTTCTGTTGGATCCTTACTTCATGTGCCAAAGGTTTTAGTTTGATATAATCCCCTTTGCCAATTCTTGCTTTTATTTGCTCCCTGTATAAAAATTGTTGTTGTTGTTGTTCTTTGTCCTGTAGTGCTTTATCTTATGTTTTAGCCTTTCATATTTTGGGGCTCATAAAACAAGGTAAAAAAAAAAACCCCAAGGTCACTTGCAGCTTAAGCCTTCCTGGACATAGTATTTAGGAGAAGATGGGTGCAATTATGATCACAAAGAAAGAAACGCTGTGAGTGGAGCCATTCAACGAGCACATTCCTTGACCTCCTGTGTCCTCATGTGACCTTTGCAGCCAGAGGGAACGTAGCTCACTCATAAACCAGAAGAGCCTCTGCAGCCAGCCTTTGCTTCCGGAACTCTGAGAAAAGCCCTTCAGTGGATGAATAGACAAATAAAATGTGGCCTATGTACACAATGGAATTCTACACTTCCATCACAAGGAAAGATATTGTACCATTTGGGAGGAAATGGGAGGACTTTGAAAAAATATATCTTAAGCAAAGTAAGCCAGACCCAAGTAAATCCCAGGTTGCATGGCTTTCCTCATTTGTTGTAATGACAATATGCCTGTAAATTTACAATTAAACACAATGGATGTTAAAAGTCAAAAAACTTCACTTCAACATGATAAATAATACAGGATTCTAGATAAGAGGACCACAAAGATCAATTGCTATGTGCATGAGATAAAGAAGACTTATTCATGAAGAGAGTACCAGATTCTTTCTGAAATGAACAGCCTTAACCTCGATATAGACAGAGCAACGATTCTGAAAGGAGAGACTAGCCACACAGGATTATCTGGGAAGGAGCTGGTTGTCCTTAAACATTACATCAAATAAGCATGTAATGGTATTGCTCCAGGCACTGAGCATGGACACATGCACACACACATACACACACACAAACTAGGCTAGGGCTCTCTCTCCATATGTATTTATATAGGGAGAGATCAGTTGTGACAAAACAAACAAACACACACACACACACATATAGAGAAAGAGAGAATATATGTATGTATGTATATATATATATATATACACACACACACAGACACACACATGCATAGCTGTATGTATATTCATCTATGGTTGGTGAAAGTAGACAGCCATGTGGTTCAGGCAGAAAATAGTTTATTTGGGTGGGCCAAACTTCTGAGCTCTACTCTAGAGTAGGGCCTAGCACATAGCTGTCTGACTACTCATGGAGAGAGATTCCATAAGGGAAGGAAAGAAGGAGGCATGACTGAAGTGAATGAGGGAGTGACCTCAGAGGAGGAGGAAGTGATCTCAAAGCCTAGAGGACTTCCACTGTCATGCAGGTGGGTGGTGACCTGTTACCTTGGCTACAGGTACTGATGGAAGATCAGGTGCAGTCTTGAATGCAGAGGAAATAAAGCAGATGGGGTCTATGTCTGGTTATAGATGGAGAGAAAACAAACAAATGGGCCAATATTCCTGGATGGACCTAAAATGTGTGCGCATATATATATGTGTGTGTTTGTGTGTGTGTGTATGTGTGTGCATATATATAAACACATATAAGCATGTATATATACATATATATGTATATACTAAATACATATGTACATCTATATACTATAGCTATATAGGTAGATAGACTAATAGAGAAGGACACACACACACACACACACACACACACACACACACACACACACAGAACCAAATAGAAATAATCCTGTCCTCTGATAATTTTCTATGAGGCCACTTTGCCTTGGACGTCCCTACATTTCTAACTCAGTTCAGCTTTTGGCATAGCAATTTTAACAGTTATTTTGATTGATTTTATTACAATTATTTCCTTGATTTTTTTTTCTAGAGACAGGGAGAATGAGGAGGAAAACAGCAAATTAACTTCCTTTGACTTGTGTCATGTTCTGAGGAGCCAGGTACAGTTACTTCCTTTTCTAAGCTAAAGAAGAGTCACTGCTTTGCATCCTCACTGGGTCGTCTTTGAAATATTTGAACTTGTCATTTTCCTTTTTTTATCTCTTCCAGACTGTGTTCTTCCCCGGGTGCGAGGCTCTGCATTGTCTCCTCTATTCTAATGGGAGAATCAGCTATTTCCAAGTACAGGGCTGAAAGGGATAGTCTGGCTTTTCCCCCTATATATAGTTCACCATAATGCTTTGTGATTTATCCTCAAAATACTTCTTTAAAGCATCTGAGTAGATGTTACCATGTGATGTGGGGCTATATATCTTTAATCAAAAGAGGTCCTTTATAAGAAGCAAGTGTAAATCAGATGCTGTGATTCAAGAGACCCATAAAATGAGAAGTTTGAGGTGACCTAGTAGCAAAATAATCATAAGACATCAAGACTGTTTAGTACAGCATGGAATTATATTTTGTGCTTTTACATTGAATAAATAACATTTTTCATTTTACACAGGGTCATGGTAATATGTGTACATGAGATTTGGGATACTGTGTAAAGTCTCTACTAGAGCAATATTCACAAAACAATTTCATCAAAATCTCTGCATTTCCTTAATTTATTCCAAGTCACCAACATAAGTGAAATTTAAGTTGAAATAATTAAAAACAAAATTCCCCCCAAAAGTTGAATAAAATCTATATAAAACTCCCCCTTCTCTGAGTCATTAATTGCTTAGGAAATAAAAATAAAACAAGAATATTCTATTCATTTATTAAAGAAATATTGTATTTGTACAAAGTTTAAAAAGCTTTGCTCATACTCATACAATACTGGCAGCTCACTGAGATTTAAAATTTAACAAAATAAAAGCTGTACTATTGAAAATGCAGACATTGGACAGCTCTCTGTCACCTAGCAAAAAGAGTGTGATATTCTACTGGAACTAAATTAAAAGGTATGGCTTATCTATCATATTTAGTAGCACTTTCAGGAAGCACAAATTCTTCTGAGACATGGATAAAAACAGGAAGAAATAGCCAGGCACCCAGTGACTCATGCCTCTAATCCTATCTTCTCTCAGGAGACTGAGATCTGAGGATTTTGGTTCAAAGCCACAATGGTCATAATAGTCTGTGAGACTCTTATCTCCAGTCAATCACCAAGAAGCCTGAAGTGGATTTGGGGCTCAAGTAGTAGAGTATTAGCCATGAGCAAATTTAAAAAAAAGCTCAGGGACAGTAAACAGGCGTTGAGTTAAAGCTGCATGATTGACACGAAAACATTAAAGGATGAGCCCTATACACTTTGTCTCTAGGCATTCCAACAGAGTGAGACCAATGGAAGATATTCATAGGAGAGGAAGACAAAGGCACAATACCTATGTGCATCCTATCATATAAAATGCTATTTACTGTAATGAATTCAAGTAAAGGGAAACAACGTTTTGTTTTTCATGGTTGTTAGTTTTGTTTTCATTCCCTTTGGTCTTGTTTGTTCATTTATTTTCTTTAGGTGTGTGAGTGGGGGCACAGAAATGGAGGGACCAAATGGAGGGTAAACAAATGAAGCGTTGGTACTCTCTGGACACTGTGTTGAAAAGGAAGGATAAAAATTGTGGGTGGAGATGGGAAGGAAAAACTGGGACAGAGAGACGCAAGGGGTGATATTATCCAAGAAGAAATGTAATACTTCTATGACGTTTGTAATTGTAATTCCTCTGAACATCACCGTTAAATAATAATAATGAAACAATGTTAAAAAAGAAAATGAAAGAAACAACATCTGGGTAATAAAAACAAAATTCCTAAACATTTATTGTCAGCAATCTGCCTTCTGTGCATACACAGAGTAACAATACATTGAATCCCATTTCCCTCTGTCTCTGACATCTCTGTCTGTCCATCTCTCCTACTCCACTCTCTCCACTTTTTCATTCCCCTCCCCCGTCTCCTTTTCTCTCTGCTGTTCTTTTGCCTTTTCCCCTCATTTTAGTCACAGTGTAACTACTCTCAAGAATCAACACCCAAGATTTTATCCTCTGAGTTGAAGGGCTTCCTCGTCCCACTCTGTGATTTCTTGAGGCTATCTTGTTAATATCCTGCTGCTCCCCATCTGGGTGCCTGAACATCCTTCTGGGATAGATGTATCAGAAGAAGAGAATTTACCAGTTCACCTTGGATTTCGCTCAAAAGACACCAAAAATTGGAATAAAGATTAAATACATATTAAATAGACGGAATGGAAAATACATAAGAAAAAATGTAAGCAATACACCCTTATTAATTGAACTAACTTTTCCATAATATAAACAAACATAAGACTGGAAAATTACTATAGATTTAGTTCAAAAATTGTATATAGTAATAAAATATATGAGTTTATTCTTAACAATGCTTATTTTGACTTCAATGTCTTTTATCCCTGAAGCCATGCAGATAATTTCTGTCTGTCCTTAACAAGATGATGTAGCACTTGGGGGCAAAAATGCAGGCCACGAGCCCTATACTGGAGGCCAAGAAGGAGAAGACCTCCACAGCCATGACTTTGCCCTTGGCACTGTGGTAGACAGGTAAGAAGGTGAGCAACACACTGCAGAACACCAGAATGCTGAAGGTCAGGAACTTGGCTTCATTGAAGGTGTCAGGCAGGTTCCTAGCCATGAATGCCATGAAGCTGGCCAGGGCCAGGGAGCCCAGATACCCAAGACAGAGTTGAAAGCAGTGGGGGAGCCCTTGTTACACAGGATGATGAGGTGGCCATGTTCAGATTATGTGACTGTGTCAATGAAGGAAGGAGAGGTTCCCAGCCAGAGTCCACAGAAAGTAACCTGGATTAGAGTACATGTGGGAGTGATGAAATTAGGAGCCCCTGATACCAGCACCCACCTCATCCTTCTCCATGGAGAAGTGACCTTGAAGGCTCGAACAACAGTTAAAATTTTGACCAAGACAGCAGAAACAGCTACAGTAAATGCAACTCCAAATGTGGTTTGCTTTAGAATGAAGGTGACTGTGTTGGGACGGCCAATAAAGAACAAGGAACAGAGAAAACAGAAGATGAGGGAGATGAGCAGGATGTAGCTGAGAGCCTGATTATTACACTTGACAATGGGAGTGTTGTGATGTTTCACAAAGACTCCAAGAACAATTGCTGTGAGTGTCGATAAACCACGAGCCATACAGGGATAGGCCATCCCAAAGGGCTCTCCGTCAGCCAGGACACTTACAAGTCTTAGGAGACACTTGTCTCTCTGCGTTGGCATACTGGTGATCTGGACAGTTTACACACTGTTCCATATCTGGTGAGGAAGACAAGTTACCGTTATTCCCTTTTCACTACTTAAAAGGAAATTGGGAAATCCCTCCCTAGAAAAAATTCTTATACATCAATAATGACTAGCATAATCTTCATTTGACCAAGTATTACCATACATGTTTAGCATTATTTTTTTGGTAACTTTATCATGTTCCTACACTTGTTTCCAGAAGTCTAGTTGAAACTAGTTACATGCAGTGAATACCATTCATGTTGTTTCTTGGCATTCCTTGTGTCCTAACAATGAATTTATACATCTCTTTGTGCTTCCATTATAATTCTCAGATTCTTGTTTACAACTCTATGTCCTTATTTAAAATGACTAGAGGATCTTGCATTTTTCTGTGCCTCTGTGTAATGTAACTAGAAGCACTGTGGTCCTTCCTTGTAATTGTGATATTAGCTTCTCCTACTCACCTGTAAAGCACAAGGGAACAGAGAATATAATCATTCTTTGAAGTTACAGAGTCATGCCATGCACAACACTTGTGCCAATCCAGAGCATTTGTTCTGTTTTAAGAACAGTTCTGAGGACTAGGAAATAAAGATTTGTGTTATCTTTATAATGTAATAGCAATTTTGAAAAAATTGTAGACCACATTCTTTAAAGGATTTTGTACCTCATATGATAGAAAATTTGCTAACGTTACTGAGTAGTTAAATAAATATGCATACAATATACTAGAAAAAGTTAATCCTATACACAATTCAGAGCACATGATTAGTTTTAGTATTTTTTTTAAAGAAGCAGCATCCATTGTTGCAATTAAATTACTACTAAGTGAATGAAAGAGGACTTTGACTGCAACCCCAAGACACAACTTTTGTAGTGCTTTGCATGGTTTGTGGGGCACTAGGAGAGAACAAGTATTTCTCCCTCCACTGTGAACTTACCTGTCCCATTGGCCATCTCATTCTGTGTGCAAGGAGTGCAATCAAAGCAGCAGGCAGCCTTTCCGTCCTGAGGAGATTTCCTGAAATCAAGACCACTGCTCTCACAGCAGACAGAATGAACAGGCTGAGGAAAATCAGACATGTGTCAGAAACTGTTTACACTTTTCCTAACATTGCAAAAGTTCTGTTATTTGAACAACTTAGATTCATAAAAGGGTTATATGCTACCTCATTCAATGATTACTCTCATGAAAGATACCTAAGTAACAGCTCAACAAATCATTCAATGAAGCAACCAGCGAACAGAACCAAATAAAACTTGAAACACATGAAGCAATTCCTTAGATACTTTATCGGTGTTAGAATCTGCTAAGAAACATGCAATTTGTATTTTATGACAATGTTCAAAATTAACATTTTTAAACAAACTGAATTTTTCTTGGGTGATGCTAATCCTGGAGCTTGGACTCAGTGTCTAAGCAATGTCTTTGAGTTGTTTTATTCAAGATGAGTAAAGGGCCACTTGATCCACAGCTCCAGCTTTTAGTTTTTGTTAGTTTAATGACATAGAGTCTCACATATTTCTTGCCTGGCGGAGCTCTAAAATGAGCTTTAATCTGAGAACTGAGGATGTCAATCTCCCAAGTAGATAGGACTAGGCGCATTAACCAGCACCCAGGATCTCTTTGGCAGTGGTTAAATGAAGATAACATTCTTACAGGTGTTCGTGCTTGGCCTGACTTCAAATCAGGATACTCAAAACTGAGTAGCTAGTGTTACAGAAGACAGTTGCTGGCATTCAATCAGGTATACATTTTAAGTGTGAATTTTACTTACGTATTTGTTCTTAAAATCATTAGAATTAAATCCAACCCACCTCTTTATTTGCGATGGCCCACTCTACCATATCTTCAGATAAAGACAGTTGATGATCATGTAGAGCAAATGGAGAAAACTTTCCTATTTTCACCTGAAGATCAAGACCTTCTGAAAAATTCCAAATATTCACAACATCATACCCTGCCTCCAATTTTCTTTTGTCATCTAAAATCACCTGATCTCCAGCAGGATTCTGAAATTGGGTGTTCTTCAGAAAAGGGTGCAGACACATCATCTTATGGTGAAGTACATCCCAGTGGTTAGACAGAAATTAAGAAAATCAGAATTAAGAATTAAGAAAAGCTCCGGAGTGTCTTTAAGCTCTGATTCAGAATTCAAAAAAGCATAGACACGTGATGAACCAGTACAGAAGAAAATCTTTGCAGGAATAAAAATAATTTTCCTGAATGCTGGTCACTCAGCAAAGTGCTAGAAATCCTCTTTTCAAGAGAATCCTGTTTCATTTTAATAATCATAAATTAAGGAATTCTCAGATGTCTAGTTAGAGTTTTCCACAACAATGAATTCTTTTTTTTCTTTTTTCTTTTTTTTTTTTTGGCCAGTCCTGGGCCTTGGACTCATGGCCTGAGCACTGTCCCTGGCTTCTACCAGCTCAAGGCTAGCACTCTGCCACCTGAGCCACAGCACCCCTTCTGGCCGTTTTCCATATATGTGGTGGTGGGGAATCGAACCGAGAGCTTCATGTGTAGGAGGCAAGCACTCTTGCCACTAGGCCATATTCTCAACCCAACAATGAATTCTATTAGTGTCTAGAGTTATAGTTTTTGAGCTTGTTCAAGTTTTAATATCTAAAGGATAATTAAACTAGGTCACTTATTAAAAATAAACATACTTTTGTTCAGCAAGTCATGCTTAGAAATTCCAAGGAAAAGGTGTTAATAACTTATCAAAACATTATCTGCATGTATGTTCAGGTTAGTAGTCAGTAGAAGTATGTATATAAATAAGGAATTAATTTATTGCTTGTTACTGGCCTGTTTTCCTTAAGAGCACAGGAACACATATCTAGACAAACCCACAGACATTTACAGAAATATAATTACTTTAATTTGGGGCAACATAACTAAAATAATTAATTTCATGTGGTAAAAATGTGCTGTAAAAATTGATTGTTCTGACGGTGTGTGCCATCAGAAACAGAAGGCCTTACCTGTGCCGGGTTGTGCACTCTCCATTTTCTGTTTCACATTGTTTGTACTTCTGTTTTTTTTTTTTTTTTTTTTGCCAGTCCTGGGCCTTGGACTCAGGGCCTGAGCACTCACTGTCCCTGGCTTCTTCCCGCTCAAGGCTAGCACTCTGCCACTTGAGCCACAGCGCCGCTTCTGGCCGTTTTCTGTATATGTGGTGCTGGGGAATCGAACCTAGGGCCTCGTGTATCCGAGGCAGGCACTCTTGCCACTAGGCTATATCCCCAGCCCTTGTTTGTACTTCTGATTGATAAAGAAGCATTTCATGAAGAGCATGGGCCACAGGATACACAGCGTTGTACACATTGTGACTGTCTCCAGACCTAATCATTTCAAAAATGTGCCCAGGCAACCAATCCAAGGAGGCCTCATGAGGACAGTTCGCCCATGTTACACAGTCAGACTCAGAATTTGAGCAATTAAAAGACAGAAACCACAACCGAGCAAGGAAAAAGTCTTCTGGGTATATGGAAGAGTTAACTGCCTTTACAAAATCTGTGAATCCAGAAACATCTGGGTGATGTTGTGAGAAACTGTGAGGTACATGGGATGAGCTTAGAATGAAATATCTCTTTCTGATGGTAAAATCCCTTTGTGAGTTCAGGATACAAACTTTGCCTTTTATTAATAGTTGCTCAACACATCTCATTAAATCTCGTAGGGATTCATCATCATCGTATATAATGGGGATATATGCTGAGGATTTATTAATCTTGTTATAAAGGGACGTGACTTTGAGTATGATACATCATGAGTTGGAGTAGCTAGCTCAAAGGCTATACAAACTCTGTTCTTGGCCATTCCTTTTTTCAGTGCAGGAAGAATCCACAAACATGGGCTGGGGATATGGCCAAGTGGCAAGAGTGCTTGCCTTGTATACATGAATACCTGGGTTCAATTCCCGATCACCACATATAGAGAAAATGGCCAGAAGTGGTGCTGTGGCTCAAGTAGCAGAATGCTAGCCTTGAGCAAAAAAAAAGAAGCCAGGGCCAGCACTCAGGCCCTGAGTCCAAGCCACAGGACTGACCAAAAAAAAAAAAAAAAGAATCCACAAACCTATCTCATCTTCTATGGTAAACAGACCCACCCATTTCCAGTTACAGTGAATCAGTAAGGAATCATGGCATTAGCTATTCATGTGTCCTTCTCGGCCATCTGATACAGAGCAGGGAACTTGTAATGGTCACTCAGGCTTTGATTAAGAGGCCCAAAGGTAAGCTGAAAAAATCAAAATTGGACAGCCCATGAATGAGAATATTACCATCTATCACAATCACTATTGTGAAGTATATTAAGTAACCAGTAAAATAAGATGGAAAGTCATTTTCTCATTTAAACGTTTTAGTTGTTTTCAATAGTTGTGAAATGTACTCATACAATGCCTTTGATCTCTGTCATTACTTCTATCCATAACTCCTATCTCTAGCAACCACATTCATTCCAACTTTCCTAAGTCCGCTTTAACATAGGTACATTGATTATTATCTTGTATTTTCCCACCCATCTACTTCTATTCCCTATTCCTCTGCTCTTTTTCAGATACCTTTAATATCTATCACCCTCAGACTGGATAGGCTTCAGCTTTCTCTTGTTCACTTATTTTTATACTGTCAGTTATTTGGTCAGACAATACATCATGGACTTCAATCCTTATATGTAGCATAAACTAGCCAGATAGATCATGCACATACACAAAAGGCTTTTTGTTTGTTTTGTTTTTTTCAAATTTTTATTATCAAACTGATGTACAGGAAGGTTACAGTTTCATACGTTAGGCACTGGATACATTTCTTGTACGGTTTGTTACGTTGTCCCTCATACACACAAAAGGCTTTCTATGTATTTCATGCTTATTTCATAATTCATGGACATATTTTAGATCTAATTCTCATATATGAGAGAACACATATCTTCTTTCTTTCTGATCTTGACTTCATTCAACATAATATCTTGCACAAGTGGGTGTTTGTGCATATGCAAGCTAGCCAGTAGAGCTCAATGAACTCAGGGCCTCATGCATTAACTTAACTTTTTCCTCTCAAGGCTAGCACTCTGGCAATGGAACCACACATTCACTGTCTGCTTTTGGCTGATGAACTGGACATAAACATTTTTTGAGTTACTGGTATTAGAGGCGTGAGCTACCAGCACACTGGTCATCATATCTCCACACTTTAAAATCATTTCCTATTTCTTGTTTTAAAAAAGAATCACTTTGGGTTTTTTTCTCTAACTTTTCTATCCTCTTTTCTACACATGGGACTATAAATATACAATTATTTTGAACTCTATCTTTTTGGGTATCAAAAAATTCAATAGGCTCATAAATCTAGTATCTTCCTATCATTCTTTTCTCTCAAGTGAAATGGAACTAAATTAGACATTTATTTAATATCTGCTAACTTTCTCACCCTCACCTTTGGAAAACTGTAGAGGCCTAGTAACATTCCAATCAGGGCAGATGTAAATCCTGATTGTCCTGTCAGCACTGCTATGGACTTGCTCTCTTTCATACAGGAGTATTTTGACTCTTGTACTTCCCAAAGAGGCAAATGGAGGGATTTTTAAATGCTACCCAATGTCCAAATTGCACATCATAGATATCAAATCCCTGAGTCAAGTTGTGTAAAAGATGAGAATTTGTTTTGATTTCTTCAACAGCAAAAGCCAAGGCTAAACAAACTGGTAGTTTTTGAAGATAAACCTAAATAATGAGCATAGAAATTTAGGATGAATAATTAAAAACCTATGATTTGATGGATTGAATAATTGCTTAGTTTTTGCCAGGGAATAGGTTAAAACATAGCACTTATTGAACATGAGGTAATACTCGGATTGTGGACCATATCTCACATGAAATAATGATTTAGTAACTTCTTGTCTACAATAAAAGAGACAGAGTGTGTGTGTGTGTGTGTGTGTGTGTGTGTGTGTGTGTGTGTGTGTCTGAGTATATGTGTGTTTCTTAGGGTTTGAAAGCAAAGCCTAGACACTCTAATAGAACTTTTTGGCTTAAGGATAGCAGTCTGCTACTTGAGCCAAAGCCCCATTTCCAGTTTTTGGCTGGGTAATTGGAGATAAGATTCTCAAGGAAGTTTCTGTCCAGGTTGGCTTCAACCCACAACACAGATATCAGCCTATGGCTTAGATAGGATTACAATCAAGAACCACCAGATTACAATAAGAACTTCAATCAATTTCCTCAAAATATGTGTCACAAAAGAAAATAATTTCAGACACTGGCCAGTTGGGAAGGAAAGGTTTCTGTAAGCTTTGGTACAGAATTCATGCCACTGACACAGGTTGTGTCTAATAACATCCCTTCATTACCAAACATGATATCTGGGATGCAAGAGATACAGGGATGTTTGAATAAAGTGAACAGCTTACACCCTGGAAAGTAGAAGGTACACTGCATGAAACAAGAGTCTTCTACTGATAGGGAGAAAGTCACCCAGGAGTACTTGTAAAATAGAATAATGAAAGTGAGCTGTTTTTTGTACACTAATGATGGGAGGACAAGGTAGAGAAGACAGAGGATATTGCTTTGCACACACAAGTTCCCTCAGCCACTACCAATCCTGAAAACAAAACAATAAATGAAAATAAAATGATGTTACTTACGGCTTATTGTCTTTTTTCCTGGAAGCATCACTGTTACTGCCATCTGTTCCTAAAGTGTAGAGAGGCAAAAATCCAGCCATCAGCACATCTCCATCCATGTGGGCTCAGTGCTTCACTGTAGAAAAGCAGCTAGAGCCCGCCAAGAATTTGTGAAGAAGGGGAAGCTGGAGAAGAATGAGTATGAAGATCAAAGGGCACAACCCTGAAGTGTCTGTCTTTCTGCTTGTCTTTTCTGTCTCTTTGTCTGTCTGTCTCTGTGTTGGCTTTGCTGTCTGTCCATCAGTCTGTCACATCAGCCCTGGGATCCCATATAAGGAGGTGACTCTGCACTGATGATGATGGTGATGATGATGGTGATGGTGAGAATGATGGAGAATGTTCCAGAGGAGAAATGTCCTGGGCCAAGCACAATTCTGGAAGATTCCAGGACAACTGCTGTTTGGTGCTTAGGACTTGGCATCTGTTCTGGAAGCTTCCATGGCTGGGAAAGAGAGCAGAAAAAATAGAATAAAATGAAATAAAAATAAAATAAAATAATAAATCAGGATTAAATAAAGGAAAATGAAATAAAAATAAGGGAAAATGAAGTAAAATAGAATAAACTAAAATAAAACAAAGCATATCAAGATAAAATAAAAATATAAAATGAGTTAATATAAAATTAAACATATCAAGATGAAATAAATGAAAATAAGGGGAAATGAAATAAATTAGAATGAGTTAAAAAAAAGAAATTGAGCATATTAAGGTTTGAAAACCAAAATGAGGAAAAGTAAAGAAAAATACAACAATAAGCAAAGCAAAATAAAAGGAGCAAAGGAGCTAAAGAGAGACTTCACAGGAGAAGAGATAAAAATGGTAAAGGAACATGAGGAAATGTTCAACATCTCTGGCAGTAAAGGAAATGCAAATAAAAACAAAACTGAGATACCACTGCACTCCAGTTAGAATGGCCTTTACCCTGAAATCAGCCAACTGCTGGAGGGGATGTGGGGAAAGAGAAACCCTTCTCCACTGTTGGTGGGAGTGCAAATTAGTACAACCACTTTGGAGAACTGTATGGAGGTTCCTCAAAAAGCTCAACATAGACCTACCCTATGACCCAGCCATACCACTCCTAGGCATCTATCCTGAACAACAGGTCTGAGAATATCAAAAAGACATCTGCACATCTATGTTTATCGCTGCACAATTCACAATAGCCAAAATATGGAAAGAACCCAGATGCCCCTCTACAGATGAATGGATCCAAAAATGTGGTACCTATACACAATGGAATACTACATAGCGATTAGAAATGATGAAATATTGGTATTCGCAGGGAAATGTTCAGGACTTGAACAAATAATGTTGAGAGAGACAAGCCTAGAACACAGAGAACAAAAGGGGCATAGTCTCCTTGATAAATGACTGTTAAGGGATGGGTGGGGACAGTAGAGACCAGATCTGTGAAACAAAAAACTTCTTGTCAAATGGCATTTCCCACAGGTTGATAAATGACTGTTAAGGGATGGGTGGGGACAGTAGAGACCAGATCTGTGAAACAAAAAACTTCTTGTCAAATGGCATTTCCCACAGGTTGAGGTCAGCAACCCTACATTATGTAACTAAAACCAAACTACTCAATATATAAAGGTCTAAAATAGACCTCTCAGTGAATCATAATAGCTCAAAAGCTATGTATGTATGTTCATATAAGACAAGGATAAGCAAACTCTATTGTTGATGTTACATTTAAAGTCCTAGGGGAATTTCCTTTGGCGTAGGCCACGTGTACTGTATATGATTTTGGTACACTGTGTAATGTATACATGTCTACCTGATCTAGGGAAGGGAAAGAAAAACAGGGTGTAAGATATCACAAGAAATGTACTCACTGCCCTATTATGTAACTGTACCCATTTTGCACAACACCTTGTCAAAACAATTTTAATTAATAAATAAATTTTTAAAAAGTGAAATTCTAACTGCACATGATTAACAAATGAGGCAAATATCGGAGTTAAGAATGTAGTTCAGTGGTTAGGGGACTGATCTAATATGAAAGACCCTGCCATGCAAGGAGTGGGGGTAAGGAGGGAGGACTGGAGGAAAGAAAGAAGAAAAGAAGAGAGAATAACCAGAATATGCTATATCTTCAATAATGCTTAGGGGGAAAAAAAAGAAACAAAAAAAGTCATAAAATAAAATTAAACATGAGAATAAAATAAGGAAGTGAAATAAATTAAAATTAAGTATACCAAAATAAATGAAAATAAGACAAAAATAAAGTAAAATGCAATTAAAAAATAAAGTGGAAAGCCAAGTAGGGGAAGAGATGAGAGTGAAAAAGATTAAGAAAAATAAAATAGAGAAAAGTAAAATAAGAGGGGAGCATGAGGGAGGAGGTAACAAACCGTACAAGAAATGTATCCAATGCCTAACGTATAAAACTGTAACCGCTCTGCATATCAGTTTGACAATAAAAATTAAAAAAAAATCCTCAGGGGTTAAAAAAAAGTAAAATAAGAAAGCAATAGAAAAATAAGAGGAAATAATATCAAAATTAAAATTAAAAATTACAGGGAGGGGTAAAAGGCAAGATAAAAAAAAGTAAAATAAAAATTAAAATATATTCTGGATAAAGGAAACTAAGGTTTAAAGAGGAGGAAGCTAGAGAAATAAAAATAAATTAAATTAAATGTGGTCGGCAGACATTTCGTGACACGATGATCTCAGAGCCTGGAGAAATAAATAGAAATAGAGGGGGAAAAAAGGAAATGCAGACCACATTCAGCTGAGTTCTGCTTGTTTACTTTTCCTGTTTTCCACAGACTTCCAGAACTTTTCAACTCCTAGAAAATAAATAAAAAATTATGTCACAATATTAAAATCAATTACCAATAAAAAAAATTTTATAAATGATAAACACTGTAGATGATGAATACTATAAATCACAAGTAGATGACAAATAAGTGTTATAATAAATAAGTTATAAATAAATAAATACAAATATCTAAATAAAAATAAATATTATAAATGATAAATATTATAAATGGTAAACACTGTAAATGATAAATACTATAAATCATAAGTAAATGATAAAGAAGTACTATAATAAGTTATAAATAAATAAATACAAATAAAAATGAAATATGAATCAGTAAAAATAATAAGCAATAAATGATAAATATTATAAATGATAAACACTTTGAATAACTAATATAAATTATAAGTAAACAATAAATAAATGACAAAAGATAACAAATATAAATGAGTATTATAAATGATAAACACTATAAATGATAAATACTATAAATCATAAGTAACTGATAAATGTTATTATAATAATTGTCATAAATGAATACATGTGAATGTAAACAGGATAGAAGTCAATAAAACTGTAATAACCAAGGCCACGCCCCCGAGGAGCTCAGGGACAACAGGCCAGGCCCGTCAGAGTGCAGGGATGCCAGGCAACGCCCCCTGATGCAGGGCCACGCCCCCACGGATGCCAGGCCACGCCCCTGAGGAGCCAAGGGACTCCACGTCACACTGAGGAGTGAATGAAAGGCCATGCCTTCAAAGAGCCAGGGAGGCGAACCCATGACCCCAGAGGAGCACAGGATGCCAGAGCACAGGATGCCAGGCCACAACCCTGGATGGTAGACCACGCCGATGAATGACAGGCTATGTCCCCAAGGAGCACCGGGATGCCAGGCCACACCCCCACCCAGAATCATCGTATCTGCCAGGCCACGCCCCCAGTGACACCACTTTTGCCACACATAACACATCCCCAAGGCCTCCCCCTGCCAGGCCACGCTCCCAAGGCCTCACATCCGCCAGGCCACGACCCCAAGGCTTCACCTCCAACTTAGCCACGCCTCCAAGCCCTCTCTAACCAGCCAGGCCATGCAATCAGCAACACAGCCTCCTCACTCCAGCCAGGTCGTGGCCCCAAGAGCCTCCCCTTGGTAGGCCAAGCCCCCAAGGCCTAACCTCCTACCAGGCCAATCCCCATATACCCCACTTCCTACCAGGCCATGACCCCTAGGCCTCAGGCAGGCCAGGACATGGCCATGCCCCAAGGACAGTCCAGCTCCATGGCCACGCCCACCGTGACATCACACCAGGCACACCACACCCCTAGCACCTCCATACCTGTTAATCCTCGCCCACTACATCACAATGATATCTCCTAGGCCCCACCCTGGAGGTGCTAAAGCCCACCCAGCCCTGTTGGCCAAGTCAGGATGCCCGTAGGACTCCACCCGGGGCCTCCCTTCACCTTGGCCCCGCCCCGAGTTGCTAATGCACACCTGGCTCTGCCCGCCAAGTCAGGGCATCCCTAGGACCCCTGCAGGCCTGAGCCTCACTTCCCCTGGGCCATGCCCCTGATTTGCTAACGCACAGCTGGCCTTGCCTGACACGCAAGGACATCCCTTGGGGCCCGGCCCTGAGCCTCACTTCCCCTAGGCCCCGCCCCTGAGTCTCTAATGTCCACCGGGTCCCGCCCACCACATCACAATGATGTCCCACCCGGCCCCGCCCCCTGACCATGCACGCACGCTAGGCCACGCCCCCAAGTGCCTCACCGCCCCCTAGGCCCCGCCCACTGAAGGCTTCACATCCTCCTGGCCCTGATCCCCCCCACACTCAAAGGCAGTGCTTCCTGGCTTCTCGGACCCCGCCCCTCTGCTTAAAGGCGCCTCGCACCACCTCTAGGTTTACTGGGATGGGGAGGGGGCGTCCTCATGGCAATGACATCATCCACTTCCTCTGTGGGGCCCTACACCGCCAGCTGCCACTGCCACCACAGCTCCGGCTGCTTCGCCATAGTGAATGTAGTGCCGCTTGTGGCATCATCAAGCAGTGGGTGACCACCTCGCTCCCCACCTGCCTGCTGCACATGGACCAGCAGGGCTGGGCACGCCACACAGCCAAGGAGGCCTCACTGCACGTGCCCAGCAGGAGTGGATAGGATGTCACTGCACATGCGCAGCAGGCTGGACTGCCGCTTCGGGAGCTTCTGGGCACCATTGCATGCACAGTAGCCTACACTGTGGAGTAGGGAGCTATCATTTTAACATCTTTGCTCTGAACATGGAAGTCAAATTAGAATTATATAACACCAATATCTCTGTATATGAAAATGCAAGTTTAGAAATGGTAGAATTTTCCGCGTGTATGTGTGTGCCAGTCCTGGGATTTGATCTAAGAGCCTGGGCACTGTCCCTGAACTTTCATGCTCAGGGCTATTATTCCATAGCCACAGGTCCACCTATGGCTTTTTTGGAGATAAGAGTTTCATGGCGTTCCTGAGCCGGCTTCAAACCTCAATCCTCAGATCTCAACCTTGTCTGAGTAGCTAGGATTAGAGGTGTGAGCCACCAGTGTTCAGAAACAGTTGGTAAAACTTGCCATCATTTAATTCTCCCATTACTTACAGAAAACATAGAATCAAAAGTCAAAGGCTAATAGTAGAATCAGAGCAGCATAGAAGTCAGTGGAATTACAGTAGCACTCCACAATGCACTCTTCCAGGTGAAGTGTGTATTTCACAAATCACTGAAGGCAGGCACACAAATGGCTCTAAGAAAAATACTGATGGATGGAGGATTGGGAAAAAGTGGTGCAGATTGTCTGGTCCTCAGACAATTGATGGGTAACTGTCCCTCTTCCTTCTAGACTCAAATGGTTAAATAGAGGAAGGGTGCACAATTTGGAATTATGTTCCTGATCTTTTCTGTTAGGAAAGTCAATAGACTCCAGGAGAGAAGGTCACTCAGGTGATCTGAGTTCAAGTCATCATGTCCAGAAGACCCTTAAGGCAAGTGTTAACAGCCGGGAGCTGCAAAGAGAAGGCAGAAGGTTTCATTCATGTTGTTTTTAGTACTAATAACCTATGAGTTTAAACTTATAAGATTTTCCTCAGTCCTCTGTGATATTTGACAACTTGAATGTCAATTGAATTATCACTCTGATCTGGATTGTATTTCTCTATTGTATGTTTTAATCAATTATCTAATCATGGCCATTGTCTTTTGTTGTCACGGGGCTAGCTCTCTTATCACTTTGAGCCATAGCTCAACTTCCAGTATTCTCATAGTTAATTGGAGGTAGGGTTAGCAGAGAACCTTGATCTTCAGGTCTCAGATTCCTGAGTAGCTGGGATTACAGGCAAGAGCCCACACCTCCAGCCTTCCCTTGTCATTTTAAATAGAATTCAATGAATTACAGAAGGCTTTGAATTGAAGTTGATTCAAAGTGTGCTAGATGGCAGAAATGCCCACCTTAATGTCAAGAGCTACAGGGTCCAGATTCTCCTTTGAGAACTACACAAGTCAGTATAAAGCATCTTATCCCTGACTGTGTGCGTTTCATCAGCCTCTCTGACAACTCTGATATGTCCCCTTGATTTTTTAAAATTCAAGTGTTTCTCATATAATGTAATAGCTATAGTCATTGCCCCCAAGGACTATTGAAGCCTTTTTTCAGATGAATATACTTGAACATAAGCTATGTCATCAAAACTGACAATTTATAAAATACATATTGTATATACCTAAGTGTAAACTGAGTTGCAAGAAATTTCAGTAACAAGGCCACACCTATTTGGGACCTAGAGAGTGAATTTAATAATCTATAGACTACAACTGAACTGTTGGACATGTGTCTTTGATGTAGAGAGTGTGACTCACATGACCTCTGTTTTATATTTCGCACCAACTCAGTGGCTTGCCTGTGTAGCAAATATTGTTGAACCCCAAGCATCTATTCTCACTCAGTTTCTAGGGGTTAGAAATCCAGGGGAAGCTTTGCATGGGGGGGGGATGTTAGTGAGGAGCTCAGGAGACAACTGTGAAATTCTCTGTTAGGGCCATAGTCATCACCAGGCTTGATTCCTTCCCAGCTCATGTCCCCCAGCCATCATCTGGAAGCTGCATCTCCTTGTCATGGGGCCTTCTCCATAGAGTACTCATGCATGCAGTTTTTTCACCAGGAGCAAAGGGTGAAAGAGCTATAGAGAGATGTCACAGTGTGAGTAACAGCCATTTATAACTTAATATCAGAAGTGATACTTCATCATTTCTGTCCCTTTCTATTCATTAGATGCAAAGACTAGATCTGCCCATATGTGACTAATGAGGCAGGCAATTGTCATAATTGGTGCAGTTTTGACCTGGGACTTCCTTTTAGAGTACTTTTTGTTAAAGGGACCTGCTCAGCTAATGACTTGCAGTCCTGAATTAAAGGGTCATATCCAGTCCCTGAATGGGTCTGTGCCCAAGATACGTGGTCTTGGACAGTGTTGGGTATGCCTGGCACTGGCTGGCAATGCCCTAAATCTATGGGCTCCTGAATGGGACAGAAAAGAAAGGAAATTCAGAAAATAGTCTAAGAGACAACTAGGACATGAAACAGTGTAATGTGTGCGAAAAGTCTAGGGAATAGGAGAGCACTCTATGATAAAAGATAATGGCCATGCCAGTCATGGCCGTGTACTCCTGTAGTCCTGCCATTCAGAACACAGAGGCAAGAAGATCATGAATCCAGTTCAGCTTGGCGACATCACCCTCTTCTATATCAAAAGAGAAGGAAGATAGAGAAAAGGGAGGAAAAATGTAACAAAGGAAAAGAAGAGAATGGGAGGAGATGATAAAGAAGACAGAGGGGTAAATAGAGGAAAGAAAGGAGGGAGAGAATTAGAAGAACCAGTGTTACAAGGGAAAAGTATAAGTTGAGATGTGTAAATAACCCTCATGGATAAACCAACAATGATAAATGACAGCAACTAATTATGGGAACTTTTTAAAGGAGGAAGAATAAAGTAGGTCACAATAATTGGCAAAATGAAACAGGGTTATGGAAGTATGGCTCTCTGAGATTGTTTTGTCAGTGAACTTTCTGGTATAGCGTTTGGAATTAAGTCTTGCTATGGTAAGTTGGACTGAAAATAATTATACAGGCCAAGCTGGCCTCAACCCCCCAAACCTCCTGTCTCAGCCTTCTTCTGCCTTCTGTGTTTGTGAATATGGCATTATTATGCCCAGCCCATGTTTAATACTGTGTTGTTGTCAGACCTAGGCCTGGTTCACAGGGCCTGGGAACTCTTCCTCAGCTTTTATGCTTAAGGGTAGCTCTATCAAACTTGAGGATACAGGGCCATTTGCAGTTTTCTGATAATTAATTGCTGAGAAATGTCTCATGGACTTTCCTGCCCAGGCTGGCTTTAAATGAGATTCTCAGATCTCAGCCTCCTGAGTAGCTAGAATTGCAGGTATGAGCCACCACTGCCCCACCCATTATTTATTTTCCTTGAAAAGAACCCTTAAAGTGGGCACCGGTGGCTCAAACCACCAGAAAACCAGAAGTGGCGCTGTGGCTCTAGTGGTTGAGAGCTAGCCTTGAGCTGAATTGCTCAGGGACAGCATCCAGACCCAGTGTTCAACAGCAAGAATAAAAAAGGCCTCTCAAGTAGAATAAACTTCAGGTACATGCTGTCACTTTATTTGATTTCGGTGCCCTGGTTATTGTGTATACGTTTATCTGAATTAGAAAAGGGAAAGGAAAACATCAAAATGGTAAGACAAAAGCTAAAGGGCAAACCAATGCAACAATGATACTCACAAGAAAACATGTTGTTAATTAACTGTCCATCTCAGGCAAGGGGGAATTTTAAAGGAGGGGAGATGGGAGAAGAATGAAAGAGGTGATAAAAAGTGTGACAAGAAATGTATTCACTACCTTATGTATGTAAGTAACCCCTCTATATGTCACCTTGACAATAAAATTAAAAAAAGAAAAAAAGTGATTAACCTAATCAAAAACAAAAGCAGGACAATGAAGCATAGAAAATGGTACAAGCAGGAAACTCAAACTAGAATGGCAGATTTGGACAAAACTATGAGTTAATCTTAGATGTCTGCTCTCCCTTCTCAAGTAGAAAAAGAATATTTGATTCAAATTGTTGTATTCCGAGAGCACAATTAAGGTGGGAAGGATCTTTAATCACAAAGGTATTTTATTTACAACCTAAAACCCAGAAGCAGATCCACCCTCCACCTCCTTATGCTTGCCTGCAATTACCTTGTCCTGGGTTAGTTACCCAGAACTCAAACCGGAGACCTGTCTTAACCTGAAATCTGAAATTCCAACTTAATTTCTAACCACCTCAGCCTACAGGCCTCGAAATGTCCAAAACTCCAGACATCCAGAGGAGCAGGCTTCCTTCCTTTAGGCCTCACCTCTCTTCAAACTTTTAGCCTCAAGCCTCCCCACAGGCTTTAGGCTTCTCTGCCATCATCAGGCTCCGGACTTCTCCATCAGTCCTCAGGCCTAAGACTCCTCCTCAGGCCTAAGGCTCTGGTTCAGCTTCTCCCTGCTCCTCCTGCTGGCCTGGTTTGGCTCACCCCGTTTCTCCAGAGGCCAGGTATGGCTCATTGCTCCACTCTTCTCCTTAGACCTGCTCGGTTCTCCTCTGCACCCTGCTCTGTGGCTGGTCTCATTCCGCTCGGCTCCGCTTCACTCCCTCCTCTCTCCTCCTACTGTTCTCTTCTTCTCTCCTCCAGAAGTACTCCCCTTTTTAATTTCCTTGCACCAGCAGTGCGGGGGTGGAGGTTCTGGTTCCCCCGGAGTGGGGTGGGATTTTCTCTTTTTTATTCAGTGGGGCATGTCAATCACGCCAATGTGGGGAGGTGCTACTGCCCTTCAGATTCTTACAAAATCATTGAAAAGTCTCCATCTCTCGGGCTTATTTGTAATTAGTTATAGATAATGCTATGGGACAAGAAGAGTGTTGCAATTTCTGTAAAAAGTTTGAGTACAGTGGGTGATGTTTCCACCAGGAGCAAACCTAACATACCTTGCCCTCCTTATCCCCACCCCACAAAGACCAGGGGCCACTGGCCAGTGTCCTCTTCTTATGATTTCCACATGGTTGCCATGGGAGCAGTTGCATCATCCCATGTACCTGGCTTCCTTGGCAACAGTCTCCAGGCTCAAGAGCATACCTATCAGTGGGTGCATGCTGAGCCCTGATTGGTCCATTCCTCACTGATTGTCACTGGTCCCACTTGTGATTGGCCTATTTGCTCCCTGATGTCACCAGGCATTGTGAGGCATCCCCAGTAGGGTATATAAGAAGCTGCTCTCCACTTTTGTCAGTTACAGCACTGGGAACTTTTCTTGGTGACCGGCTGGACTAACTTCGAGTGACTCTAAGGCTTTGTTCGTGTGGCGTTTTCGAGGGAGCTCTGTTGGTGTGGCTTGGGTTTGAGTATTTTCATTATTGTGGTGTTTGTATTTACTTGTTCTTTAGTTTAGTTCATTTTGGTTAAAATTTCTAGTGTCATCTTCATTTAAAACATTCAAGATAATTATAAGATTGACTACTTGCCATCCCAGTGGAAAGATATCAAGATACAACAAAGTTTCCTTTAATTTTTCCTCAGAAGGGGAGAGGATCACCATCATCGGACAGTATCAACTGATGGAGACCATTGGCCATGGTAGCTTTGGATATCTGAAGGTGGCCCATCACTGCCTCACAGACACAAGGCTGGCCATGAAAGTTCTCCTGAAGAGAGACCTGGAGAGCCATGGCATAGGAAATGAGGTGGACATTGTCAAGTGCATATGTCACCCACATATAATCCGGTTTTTCGAGGTCATGGAAGATAAAGACTGTCTATATCTCGTTATGTAGTTGGCCACGTGGGGACACCTCATGGGGTGGATGTTCAAATCTTGCTGCAGTCACATATTCGACCATAAAACCAGGAAGCTGTTCAAACAGATAGGAGTGCCGTGCACTACCTTTACGAGAATGGAATTGCACAGTGAGACCTCCAGCTCAACAACATGCTGTTGGAAGCCAAACACAATGCTAACGTCAGTGATTTTAGGCTGAGTGTTAGCACGACCACAGGGCAGTTGATAAAGGGAGCTTGTGAAGCCTTGATATTCTTACCCCCAGAAATGTTCCTACACAAAATGTATGATGCCTACACGTTAGACATTTGGAACTTGAGCATCATTTAGTATGTGATGATAGCAAAATTTCCCCTTTTAGGGGAGGAAGTTTGTTGACATACAGGTCCTAGTTGTAGAGGCCAAGTATAGCCCTCCACTATACCTAACTGCAAAGGGACATGACCTACTTTCTGACTTCTGACTGTGGACTCCAGAGGCCCAATGTTGAACAAATATTGGAGCACCTGTGGCTGATTGGGTATTTGGCCTGGGTCTTGATTAGCCACAACCAAGCAAGCTGGACCCTATTATTGTGGCAGTCATGTGTGACATGGGGTAGAATGCAGCTGAGACTCAACAGGCAATACAGCACAGAGCATTCAATGAAGCCATGGGCACTTACTTGGTCATTAGAGAAAACTTAAAACAGAATGGCAGCCATGTGGAGTTGAGAACAATGCCTTGGATGGTACCACCATACCCAACTCCTAAAGAACATTGCCCAGCATTCTACCAGTTTTCCTTTGACTGGTTGAGCAAGCTAGAAAGTTGTGAGTCAGAGGAGAATGCCCTCTGGTCAGCCACAAGTGGAGGCCACAGCCTCCAACTGGAGTATTAGGCAGGGTTGGAGGAGAATGGCTGACAGGATAGTCACCATTCTTCCCACACTCTGCTGTTGTATGAAGTCCCCAAAGTAATGCCCACAGGCTAAGAGCACAGCTATTCCAGGAAGGGGTGAAAAACTCAGAAACTTTCTCTCACTGTGGTGTGGAAAATCAGAGAGGTGTGCACATAAATGCTGTGGGAGCAAGTCATGCTGGAAGTTCACACTGCATGTGGCCAGCACACCCATCAGAGGCCTCAGCCCAGGCCAGCCTAGCCAGGTCCTGTGGCAAGTGCTAGGGGATCCTGCAGCAGGGATTAGGGGGAAAGGACAGTTGAAATGGAGTTGACTTTCTAAGCTAAAAGGTAAGTTGAAAGGTACCTCCAGCTCCCTCTACCTTCTGAGCAAAAGCAGTAGGCAAGCATTTTTAGTAATGTATACAACATGCCCCCAAATACTTTATAAATTGTGCTTAAAGGCAGCAAGTTTGGTTGAGCAAATAATGTCCATAATGACAAAATAGTACTATGTTTGGTTGCAACTTTTTTCTGTTTCTTGTAGCCTGGGATTGATCAGAGGAGGGTAATCATGACCGACAGGCAAGCAGGCAGGCATAGGAAGTACAGTCAACATCCTGTCATGATCACCCTTCTCTCAGTAATCGCAGGCTACAATAAAAAGAACTTAAGCACTGTCCCAACACATCTGGGAAGGCAAGCCTTTTTAATAATGTATACAACCTGTCACCAATTCCTTTACATATTGTGCTTAAGGGCAGATATATTGACTGAGCAAATAATGTAAATTATGACATAATAATAGATATGATCTGTTGTAAACTTTTTTTATTGTAGCCTGGGATTTCTGAAAGCAGAGTGATCATGACAAGCAGACAGGCAGGCAGGTAGACATTATGAGGTACAGTCAACATCCTGTAATGATCACCCTTCTCTCAGAAATTCCAGTCTACAATAAACAGATCTTCATGAACTGTCAAAAAAGATCTGGGAAGGCAAGGATTTTTATCAATTTTTAGAACATGTCCACAAATCCTTAATGTATTGTGCCTAAGTGCAGCCAGATTGGTTGAGAAAATAATGTTCATAATGACATAATAGCGTTATGTTTTGTTGTCCATGTTTTTCTGTTTATTGTAGTCTATGATTTCTGAGAGAATGTTGATCATGACAGGCACGTAGGCTGGCAGGCACTATGAGGTACAGTCATTATCCTGTGATAAACACCTTTCTCTCAGAAATCCTAGGCTACAATAAAAAAAACTTTGTACACTGTCTCAACACATCTGGGAAGGCAAGAATTTTTAATAATGTATACAATATGCCCCAAATCCTTTGTATTTTGTGCTTTAGGGCAGCTAGATTGTTTTAGCAATTAATGTCCATAATAACATAATAGTAGGTGTTCATTGTTGTAATTTTTTTCTGTTTATTGTTGCCATGGAATTTTCAGAGAAGTGTGTTCATGACAGGCTGGCAGGCATGTAGGCAGGCTGGCAGGCAAGCAGACATTAGGAGGTACAGTCAACATCCTGTCATGGACATCCGTCACTTAGAAATTACAGGCTACAATAAACAGGATTTGGTGCACTGTCTCAACATATCTGAGAAGGCAAGAATTTTTAACAATGTATACCACATGCCCCCAAATGCTTTATACTTTGTGCTTAAGGGAAGTCAGTTTGATTGATCAATAATGTCAAATATGGAATAATAGTAGCTATGATTTGTTGTAACATTTTCTGTTTATGGTAGACTGATATTTCTCAGAGAAGGATGATCATGACAGGCAGGTAGGCAGGCAGGCAGGCAGGCAAGCTGGTAGACATTAGGAGGTATAGTGAACATGCTGTCATGACCACCTTTTTCTCAGAAATCCAAGGCTACAATAAACAGAACTATGTGCACTCTCTCAACACATCAGGGAATGCAAGCATTTTTAATAATGTATACAACATGCCCCCAAATCCTTTACAGGTGTGTTAAATCTGTGAAGTCAGATTGGTTGAGCAAATGAGGTCAATTGTGACATAGTAGTAGCTATGATTTGTTGAAATAATTTCCGTTTATGGTCGCCTGGAATTTCTGGGAGAAGAGTGATCATGACAATTGAACACCCTTCTCCCAGAAATCCCAAGCGACTATAAACAGAACTTTGTCCACTGTCTCAACACATCTGGGAAGGCAAGCATTTTTAATAATGTATACAACATACCCCCAAATTCTTATACATTAGGCTTAAGTGCAGGCATATTGTTTGAGCAAATTATGTCAATAATGTTATAATAGTAGCTATATTTTTTGTAATTTTTTCTGTTTATTGTTGCCTGGTATTTCTGACAGAAGAGTGAATATGACAGGCACGCAGGAAGGAAGGCAAGCAGGCAGGCAGGCAAGCAGGCATTTTGAGGTACAGTAAACATCCTGTCATTATCTCCCTGGTATCAGAAATCCCAGTCTACAATAAACAGAAAATTGTACACTGTCTCAACACCTCTGAGAATGGAAGCATTTTTTAATAATGTAAACACTAGAGCCCCAAATCTTTTATACATTTGCTTAAGGGCAGCCAGATTGGTGGAGCAAATTATGTCCATAATGACATAATAATATGTTTTCTTACAAATTTTTCTGTTTATTGTAGCATAGGATCATCACAGGTAGGCAGGCAGGTAGATATTAGGTGGTATAATCAACATCCTTCATATATATCCTTCTCTCAGAAATCCCAGGATAAAATAAACAGGACTTGCACTGTCTCAACACATCTCGGAAAGAAATCATTTTTAGTAATGTATACAACATACTCTGAAAACCTTTGTACATTGTGCTTAAAGGCAGCCATATTGAGCCAGTAATGTTAATATTGACATAATAATAGCTAGGTTTTTTGAAAATATTTTCTCTTTATTGTAGCTAGGGATTTCTGAGAAAAGGGTGATCATTACAGGCACCCAGGCAGTCAGGCAGTCAGGAAGGAAGGCAGGCATTAGGAGGTACAGTCAACATCCTGTGATGGTCACCCTTCTCTCAAAAATTTCAGTCTACAATAAACAGAACTTCGTGAACTATCTCCACATATCTGGGAAGGCAAGCCTTTAAATGCTGTACACAACATGTCCCCAAATGCTTCATAAATTGTGCTTAAGGGCAATCAGATTGGTTGAGGAAATGTCTATTTTGACATAATTGTAGCCATGTTTTTTTGTAAATTTTTCCTGATTATTGTAGCTGGGGATTTCAGAGAGATGGGTGATTATGGCAGGCAGGGTGGGAGGCAGGCAGGCAAGCAGTCATTGAGGTACAGTAAACATCCGGTCATTATCACTCTTCTCTCAGAAATTCCAGGCTACAATAAACAAAACTTTGTGCACTGTTTCTACATATCTGGGAAAACAGGCCTTTTAAATGCTGTATTCAATATGCCCCCAAGTCCTTTATACATTGTGCTAAAGGGCAACCAGATTGTTTGAGCAATAATGTACATGTTGACATAATAGTAGCTCTATTTGTTGTAAAATATTTTGGTTTATTTTAGCCTGGGATCTGATAGAAGGGTGAGCATGTATGGCAGACAGGCAGGCAGGCATCCTGGCAGGATCTCAGGCAGGCAGAAAGGCATGCAGGCATTAAGTGGTACACAATATGCTGTCATCATCACCCTTCTCACAGAAATCACTGGCTACAATAAATAGGACTTGGTGATCTGTCTGCACACATCTGGATGGCAAGCATTTTTAATAATCTATACAGCATGCCCCCAAATTCTTTATTCATTTTGCTTAAGGAAAGACAAATTGGTTGAGCAAATAAGGTCAATCATGACATAATAGTAGCTATGTATTTTGTAAATTTTCTCTCTTGATTGTTCCATGGGATTTCTGAGAGTAGGGTGATCATGGCAGGCAGTCAGGCAGGCAAGCAGTCAGGCATTAGGTGGTATGTCAACATCCTGTCATGATCACCTGAAACTACATTAGTGCAGATCTCAATGCCTGCCCAAGTTACTGCTGCTCATAATGTCTACACTTAAGAAACACTTCTCAGCACCTGATGGCAATCTGATGGAGAAACTTGGCTAATTCTGACCATCTAAAGCTGCAAAAGCCCTTCTAGAAATTACTGTTCATTTCCTACCACATTAATCACTAATTCTAGGCCTGCAATTTCTCCACCCACAGCAGAAGAGGGATGAGTGAAAAGCAAACTCATGAGCTAAGCTGATAAAAGCAAAGGGCATGTTCATCTTGGTTTTAGTTCAATAAATGAAATTGGAATGTGTGAACAAAAAGTAAGCTGTGTACCAACCGGCAGGAAACTTGCCCACATAAAACTACTAAAAGACAAATAGAAGATGGGGAGAGGGGAGGGAGGTGGAGGAACCAAGAAATTCATTAAATTCACTAGTGAAAAGCAGTACTTCAGTTGCATACCAAAAAAAATATTCAAGATGGAAAGTAATGACTCATAACTGTAACCTTAGTTAATCAGGACACTAGGATTTGAGGATTGAAGTTCAAAGCCACCCTGGACAGAATAGTTCATGAGACTCATATTTCCAATTAACCACAAAAAGCCAGAAGTAGAGCTGTGTCTCAAGTGGTAGAGCACCAGCCTTTAGTAGAAAATTCTAAGGGCCAGCACCAAGGCCCTGAGTTCAATATTTTGAAAACAGATAATGGGGTGAAAATGGCCATAAAATGACATACAATGGCCCTGTTCTCTGAGGCCATTGAGGTTTCTGCATAGAATTCTGATCTAATATATTTTGACAAGTGGAAGCAAAGAGTTGTTTCTTTATCTTGATTAAGGCTTCGGATACAGAAGAATGACATGATTACCAAATGTTCTCAGACAGGTGCATCATGAAAATAACTTGATCTACAATAGAAAGTTTAAGGAAAAAATTACCCATTTGAAGGTGAAAGTTCAGAATGGAATTGTGAGACTCAATTTTGGTATTGATTGATTACTGGTGTCAGCAGCACCCTTGCTTCTTTAGGCAATATGAAATGAGCACATTTGCAAGCAGTGCTCTGTGGCTCTAAGGAACATAGTGTGTATGATTTGCCCCTATGGGCATGATACCCTCATATCAATGGTTGTCATCTCATTGCCACAGTATGTTTTTTTTTTTGCCATTTCATCTGAAGTTGACATGGCATTCTCAGAGGCAATCCAGTGGCATCATCCCAAATGGTCTTCATGCAAATAGATTTTGGACACAGATGTTGGACGAAAGCTATCCAAGAAAATGTCTTCCCTGTGGGCTTCGAAATCATAATAACTGCACGAAGAGGGAGAATCTGCAAATATGTTTTCCAACTCATGTATTTCTCCTGGATAGAAGGCCACAGATTCACAGCCCAAAAAGAGTTTTACGCATTCTTTCCTGGAGACTCGCAAGAGGCTAAGATGAAAGAACATTAGCTACAGTGTAAATCTCTGCCAATAAAAAGATACATATGCATACATACAGACATATATGAGTATACATAGCTGCCACTGCAAGCTTTACTTCCAGGCAGAATTTCAGCTTGTCAGATGCTTCAGGGATGTGCCCTTTGATCTTCATACTCATTCTTCTCCAGCTTCCCCTTCTTCACAAATTCTTGGCGGGCTCTAGCTGCTTTTCTACAGTGAAGCACTGAGCCCACATGGATGGAGATGTGCTGATGGCTGGATTTTTTCCTCTCTACACTTTAGGAACAGATGGCAGTAACAGTGATGCTTCCAGGAAAGAAGACAATAAGCTGAAAGTAACTTATCATTCTATTTTCATTTATTGTTTTGTTTTCAGGATTGGCAGTGGCTGAGGGAACTTGTGTGTGCAAAGCAATAATCTCTGTCTTCTCTACCCTGACCTCCCACATCCCTAGTGTACCAGAAACAGCTCAGTTTCATTATTCTATTTTACAAGTACTCCTGGGTGACTTTCTCCCTATCAGTAGAAGACTCTTGTTTCATGCAGTGTAGCTTCTCTCTTCCAGGGCTGTAAGTTGTTCACTTTATTCAAACATCCCTGTATCTCTTGCATCCCAGCTATCATGGTTGATAATGAAGTGATGTTATCAGAGAATACCTGTGTCAGTGGCATGACTTCTGTACCAAAAGGTTACAGAAACCTTTCCTTCCCAACTAGCCAGTGGTCTGAAATTTTTTTCTTTTGTGACACATATTTCAAGGAAGTTGATTAAAATTCTTATTGTAGTCTGGTGGCTCCTGATTGTAACCTTATCTAAGCAAAAGGCTGATATCTGAGTGTTGTGGGTTGAAGCCAACCTGGACAGGAACTTCCTTGAAAATTTTATCTCCAATTACCCAGCCAAAAGCTGGAAGTGGGGCTTTGGCTCAAGTAGCAGAGTGCTATCCTTGAGCCAAAAAGTTCTATTAGAGTGTCCAGGCTTTGATTTCAAACCCCAACACACACATATACTCACAGACTCTCTCTCTCTCTCTCTCTCTCTCTCTCTCTCTCTCTCTCTCACTGTGTCTCTCTTACTGTAGACAAGAAGTTACTAAATCATTATTTCATGTCAGATATGGCCCACAATCCAAGTATTACCTCATGTACAATAAGTGCAATGTTTTAACCTATTCCCTGGCAAAAATAAACAAGTATTCAATCCATCAGGGTCATAGGTTTTTAATTACTCCTCCTAAATTTCTATGCTCATTATTTAGGCTTATCTTCAAAAACTACCAGTTTGTATTAGCTTTGGTTTTTGCTATTGAAGGAATCAAAACAAATTCTCAACTTTTACACAACTTGACTCTGGGATTTGATATCTATGATGTGCAATTTGGAGATTGGCTAGCATTTAAAAATCCCTTCATTTGCCTCTTTGGGAACTACAAGAGTCCAAACTACTCCTGTATGAAAGAGAGCAAGTCCATAGCAGTGCTGATAGGACCATCAGGATTAACATCTGCCCAGATTGGAATGATGCTAGGCCTCTGCAGTTTTCCACAGATGAGGGTGAGAAAGGGAGCAGATATTAAATAAATGTCTAATTTAGTGCCATTTTACATGAGAGGAAAGAATGATAGGACAATACTAGATTTAGGATCCTATTGAATTTTGTGATATCCAAAAAAAACAAATAGAGTTCACAATAATTTGATATAGGCACATGCGTAGAAAACAGGATAGAAAAGATAGAAGAAAAAAAAAAACCCTAAAGTGATTCCTTTTTAAAGCATGAAATAGGAAATGGTTTTACAGTATGGAGCTATGATGACCACTGTGCTGGTAGCTCACGCCTTTAATCCCAGTAACTCAAGAAATGTTTATGTCCAGTTAGTCACCCAAAAGCAGACAGTGAATATGTGGTTCCATTGGCAGAGTGCTAGCCTTGAGAGGAAAAAGTCATGTTAATGCATGAGGCCCTGAGTTCATTGTGCTCTACTGGCTAGCTTGCACATGCACAAACACACACTGATGCAAGATATTATGTTGAATGAAATCAAGCTCAGAAAGAAAGAGGACTTGTGTTCTCTCATATATGAAAGGTAGATCTAAAATATGTCCATGAATTATGAAATAAGCATGAAATACATGCAAAGCCTTTTGGTATATGCATGATCCAGCTGGGTAGTTTATGCTACATATAGGGATTGAAGTCCATCATGCATTTTCTGACCAAATGACTAACAGTATAAAAATAAATGAACAATAGAAAGCTGAAGCCTATCCTGTCTGAGGGTGATAGATATTAAAGGTATCTGAAAAAGAGCAGTGGAATGGGGAATAGATGTAGATGGGTGGGAAAATACAAGATAATGTTCAATATACCTATGTAAAAACAGACTTAGAAAAGTTGGAATGACTGTGGTTGCTAGAGATAGGAGTTATAGATAGAAATAATGACAGAGATCAAAGGCATTGTATGAGTACATTTCAAAATTATTAAAAACAATTCAAATGTTTAAATGAGAATATGACTTCCCATCTAATTATACTGGTTACTTAATGTACTTCACGATAGTGATTGTGATAGATGGTAATATTCTCATTCATGGGCTGTCCAATTTTTATTTTTTCAGCTTACCTTTGGGCCTCTTAATCAAGGCCTGAGTGACCATTACAAGTTCCCTGCTCTGTATCAGATGGCCCAGAAGGACACATCAATAGCTATTGTCATGGTCTCCTTACTGATTCACTTCAACTGGAACTGGGTGAATCTGTTTACCATAGAAGATTAGAAAGGTTTGTGGATTCTTCCTGCATTGAAAAAAGAAATGTCCAAGAACAGAGTTTGTATAGCCTTTGAGCTAGCTATTCCAACTCATGGTCTATCTTACACACTCAAAGACACGTCCCTCTATAACCAGATTAATACATCCTCAGCAAATGTCCCGATCATATACAGTGATGATGAATACCTACTAGATTTAATGAGGTGTGTTCAGCAACTATTAATTGTCGGGAGCTGAGCTAGCAGCTAAGCTCATCCTGACCTCTGGCCGTGCTGATGTCGCCAGAATGTGGGGAGCCAAACTTGCAGCTAAATTCATTATCACCTCTGGCTGGGCTGTTACCGCCAGGATATGCTACACGCAAGGACATTTGTTCACAGCCACTATCCGGAATTGCTTTGCTATGTCCGCACCTTGCTATGTCCACTGGAGTAGATTCCTATGTTAATCAACCTTGTCCTATGTTTACTGTAATCAAATGTTGTAAACTTCAAAGCCTCTTTATGTTCTGGAATTTTAACAATCCTATGCTATTCCCTGGTTCCAAAACTGCATATAAGCTGGGAGTAGGAATAAACTTGGCTGCAGTCTTGAGGTTCAACCTTACGGCTGCAGAGCTCCCGTACCCCATCTTTGTCTCTTGTCTTTTTTCTCTTGCCTTATTTTTCCT